>NC_080705.1:47119758-47419758 GCF_943734765.1 Anopheles ziemanni | reverse complement strand
AATCCGTAAATTCATTCATTATACCTGGTTCTTTGTTTTCATTCAAAGCCCAAACTTTAGATACGTACACTAACTTTTACATATCATTTATTATGGTATTTCCATAGCTATACTTGAGCTATCGTGGAATGTCCGGTAACACTAGTGACACAGTATGTGCCGAGCACCTTGGGCATATATTTTTGTCGCTGTTATCGGTTGTTTCTAGTGCTGTTCAGATCATATTCGTAGTAGACACCACGGCAAGCTTTCATCAGAAGGTAAGCTCCTTTGCCCTTGATTGATTCTCGACTATTACAAAATCAGCACCAAACATGATTTTTTGATAAATATCCTTTAACGTGCACTGAATGGAATTCACAGAGTATGGTTAGAGTAGTTTATTGGTTGTACATTGTCCATGGACATGGAGGTTCCTGCAGGAACTTTATCTGAGTCGTTTTAGTCTTCGTGCATTATTCAGGGCCGTATTTTCCGTAGGTCTGCCAACTGGCAACAGCACAATCGTATTAAACTTTTCAACGCGTTAAGCGCTATGCGCAAATTACACTTCTTTTCGTTCTGCAAGCGATTCGTAGAAACGGGACCGACTTAGCGCTTAACGTGTTAATGATTAACAGATGAATAAACATTTTCGGTACAGCAACGTTGAGTCTAAAAAAGTTTATTTAACATATTCTTCCGCGACAGCCGAGCGGTTGCGCCGGTTAGAAAATCGGCCCATGAGCGCCGGGGCTCACCACCTCGACGGCGTGGGTTCGAATCCCAACCGAGACCGGACCCTCCCCTGTACGAGAGGACTGACTATCCACGTACACATAGGGTAAAAAGTCTCGTAAGCCCTTTACAGGGCAGGCATGACCAACAAGGTCGTTACGCCAAGAAGAAGAAGAAAAACATATTCTAATATTTTAAAATGGAATAATTTAAACATTTCTATTTGAATGTTGTGAAAGAACAGTTTTTTTTGTGTAAATATTGTAATATATACCAGGCTGTCCTGACACCCCTAAAACATATCCAATGGTTTGCTTTATTCACGCATTATAACTTTCGCAATCAAAATTGCTTTGCTATCTGCTTAGTTTCGTTCAAACAGATCTTAGGCGGTTTAGTTTATTGCACTACTGTGTTACTACGTTATTACGCCATTTCAGTTGCAGCTGGACACACTGGACAAACTGAATTTCCTATATAAAGGAATCTACAGAGGAGGACATATTTTCCGACGATATAAAAATTCAGATCGAGAAATTGGTGAATGTGTTAGTGTTTCCTTAATCTATGACTAAAAAAACTTATTGTACTGTTACTTTCAACAATTCTTTTTTCCGTTGCTTTCTAAAGGTGTCCATCCTGTTTTTGATTGTCGGCCGTATTCATGATGATACTAACCTTTACGGCTATTTCAATTTGGATAAAAGTCTTTTGATGACGGTGAGTATTTTTTACCGAGTAGAATACAATTAACTAATTTGTTTATATCTTTTTTTAATTGTCAGATTGTTGCATCAGCTTGCTCATATCTAATCGTTTTGATTCAAACGCTGTAAAGGAACGTTCTTCATCTTCTTCTCTATATCTATAAAAATGAATGTTTGTATGTTCGTGATGCTAAAACTCAAAATCGGCTGGACCAATCTTGACGACGTCTTCTTATGATTTGTTTCTTTTTACTCAAGGAAGGTTTAGGAAATAAGAAAATTTAAAAATTCCCACCTTGGGAATTGGGAATTGGGAAAAACTGGTGTATTACAATATTAGTGTATTATTATTATTGGACGAGGCGAAGTTCGTTGGGTCAGCTTGTATAGTATAAAGTTCATTACACTTTAATAATGACTTAAATGAAGTATTTACTCAATAGATTCACGTTCACCACAACGATGCAACTATTCAAGCTATTCAGGTCAAGTGATAAGTCACTTAAACTGGCTGTAGACGTCACATATTAATCTGTGCAGATCTTTGACGTCTACAGCTTTCCTTTGTTTTCGCCTCGCCATCGTCTGTCATCAACATCCCTCCAAATATCCCGAATATCTCGAGGGATGTTGGAAAGAGCAAAGGAAAAGCTGTAGACGTCAAACATCTGTACAGATTAATATGTAACTCCCAGCTTTATTTCATAGATCTTTGGAGGATGTCATCAAAGCCATCAAATAGCTAAACTAGAAGATGGAGAAGATGGAGATCTTTAAAATTCAGTTTGACTCAAAATGGCAATTAATTAATAATTATGCTTAAGTCCGTATTTAAAATTTGGCCGATCAATAGACGGTTTCCAAATAGGAAAAAATGGTGAGCTTCGAACACACGTTTTATTATTCTCATTTAATCGAAAAATGCATAATATTTCTAACCTAGGACACGATAAAAATAACCTATCAATGCTTATTTAAAATCAACTAACAAATATTAACAGTAGTTCCAACAAAAATTATAGTGTGAATTGTTTTGTGTTTATTTTATTTTATTATTTCCCTTAACTTTTTATTGCTCTGTTCTCGCTGTTGAAATTCGTCAGCGAATATTGGCTGATAAGAATTTTCTTGAAAAATCATTCTGGCCTTCGTACACCCTTTTGATTGGCGTGCTGTTACCGATCGGAGCTATGTTAGCGCTTCTTCAATGGAATACAGAAATCCAACTGATCGTTTTAAAACTCTGTGGAAAATGCTTTATGCACCAACACTACTACCGATTTGATGTATACAGAACTTATATACAGGAAGGAAACTCCACATACTACATCACGTACGATCGAATCGGTCCATGCAAGATGCCGGGAAACTCGTGAAACAGCAAGATTGTTTGGCATAGTATTTATACACACACATGTCTGCATGGCATGTGAAAAAGGCTAGTGTTAGGCTGTTGTATGAATGCTGTACATTCACGAATGTGTGTGTAATAAACGCATGTTTTCACAATTCTATTGAAATTTTCCTGCCCAGTTTTCCTCGTGCGATTAGTGTGATTGGTATGAGCAAATGTTCATTGCTCTGCCAAAGAGTGACGGTGATCGTAGAAACACACAAAAAGGCCATTTTCTTCAATCCCAGTTGCTAATAGTATTCTGCATTTTAGAAGTTGTGGCAATATCTGGACGAATCAGATCACGTTCGCGAATCATTTTCGGATGAGTTACATGGTGGCAACATAGGTGTCTTGGCTGCATGTCAATGACTTCAAGCTTCAATTCATGATAATCAAGCAAATGCTTTATTTTTGTTTGCAAACATTTTGTACTTTCCGTAGAATACGTTTAGAATCGTTATTGTAAATTGAAAATTAACTTGCGGGATAGGATATTTTTTAATATGCCCAGTATGTGTGTTTGTGTGTGAGAAAGTGTTTTACAATGTGGTGGTTTTGATCCAAAAATAAATTCAGAACTATATGGATGGATACACCTTGTCCAACGCGCCTGAGAAACCCGAGAGAAATATAGGGATGCAAATAAGCTGTAAAAAGCACACTATTTTGAAAACGGTTTGAAATAGTCTTTTGAAGTACGTAGACAGGTAAGTGTCAACAGTTGGTTACAACTTGTCTATGTTTTTATGTATGATAGCTACACTGAACATAATCTATAACGTAACTAGTCTATATATGCACAGATCATCACATTAAAACGACTTTAATATTAATATTGAAAATCATTTTAACCATCAGCGCAACGTTGTCGCGGAGGATTACATACACAAACGTGAAGAAACGAAACACATAATATTTTAGTTTGTGCGAGATACAATCTGTTAATGGTTTTTCTTTTTATTTGTATCGAAAAAACAGTTTGTTATCAGCAACTTTAATTGTTGCAAACACTTGCAAACACGTTAGAAATTAAAAGAATTCTTAGGAATTTCTAATGTGGCAAAGAAAAGCCAAAAATTTACTCTTTATTTCCGTTGGTTGTGCTTGTAACAGAGTAAGTCCTTTTTCTCGCTTTTCCACATCTTTTATCGGTTTTCTCACGCTAATATCGTTTCCTTTTCGTCTGACAGGTGCTGTTGGAGCGAGTTCGAACTTATGGGTCCGAACTGTTTCCAACATTAATTGTTGCTTGAAATACGACTGCTAAATACGGCCTTATAGGATCTTTGTCACTAGCATTATAACCGAGGAGCCACACGTGAAGCTTTTTACACCGAACGAACGTTTTTTCGAGCGGCTGGAGCTTACCGTGTGTCAGCAATCCCTCTCGCTCTAATGATAGATTTCTCTTTCCTTCCTTCGGTTCACGTTCGGTGCTCAGAATTCGAGCGAACGTTCGCTAGCGCACAGAAAAAGTCGAGCGAATTTTTTGGGCATTCTTCCCCTTCCATGTACGGGTAAAAAAAACAGACCAACTGTTATAAATATGGTATACAGCGATTGCCGCAAAAAGCTCGGGCCAAAAAATTCGTTATACGCGTTCGTTCGCTTACGTGTGGCTCCTCGGTAAAGCGACCTTCTTTGGTCTCTTGCCTTCAGTTTTCTACTTGAGATGTTTCAGCGTACACTTTATACTTAAGCTGTATCTTTGTGATTATTTTGTGCAGACGATGATTGATATCGGTGTAAAAATATTTTAAAATTCCTTTTTGCTTTTTCGTGACACTTTTTAACAAATTGATATGACTAGAGGGTCAAGTAACACTTTTGATGTGCCGTAATGTGGTACCACACACAATTTGCTGTGTTGTGAATTGTGGTAGCACAGTGAAGTGTCATACAGTTATACAACTTGTCTATTTATTCAGCAACATCTTCTCGATTCAAAATGGTCAGTACGTGCAAAATGTTCAATTTAACAAGTGTGTGCTGAGTGTTGTAACTTTGCGCGCAAAACAAATCACAAAAGGATGCTAAAGTATCTGCAGTATATGCATTTTGCTTGATCGATAAGGGCTTTAGCCATTTACACTTTCCATTCCTATGGAATTGGTATATTAAGGAACCAACGAACGGTTCATACAATTTTATTGGTTTAACGGTATAAAACTTTACTGTAGTATCACAATTTTTTCTGTTTCGTGTCTAGTGCCACACTGTACTGTACTGTGTGTGTTGGGTAGCACAGTAACAGACGACCCAACACTTCTTCTTCTTCTTCTTGGCGTAACGACCTCTTGGTCATGCATGCCCGTCAAGGGCTTACGAGACTTGTTTCCCTGTTGTAGTACGTGGATAGTCAGTCCTCTCGTACAGGGGAGGGTCCGGTCTCGGTTGGGATTCGAACCCACGCCGTCGAGGTGGTGAGCCCATTGGCGCTCATTGGCCGATTTTTCTAACTGGCGCTACCGCTCGGCTGTCGCGGACCCCCAACCCAACACTAGATATGACCAATATGGCACCCTAGGAAACTTGACTGGTTATCAAAAGTGGCAGTCGTGTTAATAGATAAAGTTGGCAAGTTTTAGACAGAATCATACCCCTATGATTCTTGGGGTTTTTACTAGCATCCGTGTCTAGAAATATACCGTCGGGGGTTTGACAGAAACATTCCATCCTTAAAAACGGATATCCCTGCTTCTATTGACTGATTGGTCGATTGAGATGCTTATGATCCCAGCTTACTGATGGATATTTTCATCCACATCCCACCACCACCCATAACACCACCACGGCTGACCCTATGCTGCCCCTACATAGTGCTCCATACGCCAGGGATAATTTGTATTTGTATTTATTTATATTTATCGTCGCTACAAGTAATCGAAACTACAGGACGGCCTCGGTTTTCTTTATCAAACGGGATTTTGACAGCGACGAATACCGAGACTAGCGGAATAACACGTTGACTGCCAAGCCTTTTTGAGCGCATTTCACCGACAGGCCAAGAAAATCGCTTCAGAGAGGGAGTCGCTTACTCATATGTATTTGTGGGAAGCGCTTCGCTCATTGATAACCTACTCACATGCTTTGCGATATTATTCTCTATTTTATTATTTTATTATTTTATAAATTATTATACTTTTTTTATATACGAAGTAACAGCATGGACCGGTCGAAGTCTCGCGCTAATGTAAAAAAAGTTACTACATATTGTGCAAGTTGCCTGAACCAATCACTGATGTGTTTAATTTGTTTCGACATTGTACACAAGAATTAATTTTATAATAAACTTAATAACGAATGAATTTTGTGAACTAATCAAACTTATTTCTTTATTCAATGCAAACCGTTTTGCGCATATAACACAGTACAAACAGTAGCATGTTCATGGTATTAGTGTCTTTCGCACGCGAGAGAGCAAGCAGTTTCGCTGTCACCCAAAGAGAGGGAGACATGGCATGGAGAGAAATGTTACTGTCACCCAAAATTGGGTGACATGGCAGTCAAAGTGATAAAGTTCTTACGTTTATATTACCTTAGCGAAAAAACCTTAGCTTAGCAAAAACAAAGCCTGCCTGGAAAAAAGCCGCAACGAAATAACTGGCAAAAATAATGCAATCTTGCAATTCAGGATGATCAAAACAAAAATTCGCAATAAACGTTTAAATTCAATGAAATAACGAAAAAACAGTCGAACCAGGAAATAAAACACGTTTATATTGCTCAACAGTTACCGACCATACGGTACCTTTATCAGAAAATCAGAATCAGAAAAAAATTGATTAAGCCATTTTGCTCTAGCGTTAGTCTCGTTTTGTGTGAGGCGTTTCGTGCTCATACAAAAAGTTCTCTGAAAGTCAAATGTAAATAGGGCAGACTTGCAACTTGAGACAAACAGGAGTACGAGTGGCCAATCACAAGTTTGCTATACACCGTCAGATGAGAACAGCAACCTTCCAAGGAAGGAGCCTATTAGGGGCTCTAGCAATTGGTGACAAATTAAAAGAAACGATTGTAATACTCATTTCTTTCCTGCTCCTCCAACAGTAACAGAAAATCTTGTCTGCAGCGGAAGTGAGAGTCGCACTTATGGTAGGCACCCACGGAACACGGCACGAAGTAAGCAAGCCAAATTGTGGATCAATCGGGATCCGAATATTCCCAAGCAGTAATATCTGTCAAAACATAGGCGAGGGCGAGTAGAAGGCATATCCCCGCCCATTGCGGAGTGTCAATGTTTGAATGTGTACATGGGACGGCGACGAATTCAGTGCAAGAGGAGCTTTCAATGTGGGCATTACACGAGAAGCCATATTTGCCCACGTTGTGACCCTTAAACATGTTTCTGAGTAATTTCAATGTTTAAACTGTAATTTAGTGTCTTTTCGTTATCAGTGCTGTTATTTATGTGAAACAGATGGAATAATGATATAACAGCCGCCTTTGCCGTTGATGTTCTAGAAGGCAGCTCCCGGATCACCTTTCCCGCCATTTTAGCGCTTTGCTGTTCCGGATGACTCTCAACCGTTGCAGCCGGTAGAGAATGCATTGTCCGTATTTAATATGCACATATCCCGGCGGGGGTCCGCGACAGCCGAGCGGTAGCGCCGGTTAGAAAATCGGCCCATGAGCGCCGGGGCTCACCACCTCGACGGCGTGGGTTCGAATCCCAACCGAGACCGGATCCTCCCCTGTACGAGAGGACTGACTATCCACGTACAACAGGGAAACAAGTCTCGTAAGCCCTTGACGGGCAGGCATGACCAAGAGGTCGTTACGCCAAGAAGAAGATATCCCGGCATTCTGGCGCTGTGCTGAACAAGAGGCCTCTCAACAGCTGCAGCCAATGAAGAAGTCATCCCCCGAATCTTATATCCCGGCATTCTGACGCTAAGCTGATCCGGACGCAGAGCGGTACAGCCGATGGAAAAGGCATCTCCCGGATTTTACACGGAGATGTAAACCTTAAGTTTAAACATATTGTTACCGAATTTAAATTGAAATAAACGACTTCTTCTTGGCGGCGTAACGACCACTTGGTCATACCTGCCCGTTTAAGGGCTTACGAGGGCTTGTTTAAGGGCTCTCGTACAGGGGAGGGTCCGGGTCTCGGTTGGGATTCGAACCCACGCCGTGGAGGTGGTGAGCCACGGTGCTCATGGACCACCCATGCGCCACCGCGCCTTGTAAAACGCGGTCGGTACGAGGCCGACTTTTATTCAAATTTTCAGATTTGTCGGCCCCCTAAACCGAAGCAAAACCGTGCTCACCAACAAAACCGTCGCTCTTTGTTGAGAATGGTGTGCTAAAGGCGCAATATACACCCGTTTTCACTTAGGGTGGAAGCGCGCCCGCCTTCTGTGCAATGGCGCGCTATAACGGTGGAAACGCGAGTATCAACGGTGGTACGCGGCGCATGATGACTGAATCTCGCTTGCCTACTGTTGAAACGCGGACGCGGTCTGTTGGAGGGACGCAAATTTTGACGGCCGCACAAGATCTGTGAAGTGAGAGTTCTGCTCATACCATGATATAGCAAAACCTGTCAAACTACCGCATAATCAACAAACTGACCTGCTCTAAATGATGATACTGTACGGATGCAAAGCAGTATTTGTTACAATATTTAAAAATATCTTATTTTCCACCCGCTAGCTTTATTGAGAGCAATTCCTGACGCACTATTCAAAACATACGCGACCTCTCACTTTTACAGATCTTGTGCAGAAATATACCGGCCGTCAGAATTGTACAAGGTCTATAAAAGTGAGAGGTCGCGTATGATTTGAATAGTGCGTCAGGAATTGCTCTCAATAAAGCTAGCGGGTGGAAAATTAGATGTTTTTGAATAGTGTAACAAATACTGCTTTGCATCCGTACAGTATCATCATTTAAAGAAGGTCAGTTTGTTGATTATACGGTAGTTTGACAGGTTTTGCTATATCATGGTATGAGCAGACCTCTCACTTCACAGATCTTGTGCGGCCGTCAAAATTTGCGTCCCTCCAACAGACCGCGTCCGCGTTTCAACAGTAGGCAAGCGAGATTCAGTCATCATGCGCCGCGTACCACCGTTGATACTCGCGTTTCCACCGTTATAGCGCGCCATTGCACAGAAGGCGGGCGCGCTTCCACCCTAAGTGAAAACGGGTGTATATCTACTGCGTAGCCGTTTGTAAGGACTGTATGGGAATGCATCGTTAGCTCCATAACCAAGAGCGGGGCATATGGACGCTCGTCACTATTACGCTCCAAGTATTGCGGGTTGCTCTCGCGTGCCAGAGTGCGTGCTCAACCAAAGCGGGGCATTTAAACTTCGTATCGTATTGCGTACTTTGAGGGTTTCACACATTAGGGTTCGGCTAGCCAATCACAAACCTCGATTTTTCAGTTCGGATCGCTGTTGCGGCAACAGATGGGCGCGGTAGGGAGAGATTTCTGGCGGTGGCGAGATTGGGAAATTTCTGCGTTGGTGTGAAAGAGACAAGGCTATCACCATCTCGCTCTTACCCATTGAATTCCAGCCTCAGCCCGAAGCTTGCGTTTGTAGGGTGATCCGACTATTCGGATCCCGATTGAGCCTCAATTTGGCTTGCTTTACTTCGTGCAGTGTTCCGTGGGTCGGCCTCGTACCGACCGCGTTTTACAAGGCGCGGTGGTGCTTGGGGAATTTGGCTTGCTTTACTTCGTGCAGTGTTCCGTGGGCAGGTTATCCAGAACGACAATAACTTTCGTTTCTCAAAAGAATATCGTCGGTTTGCGTTGCTCAAACCTTTTGTTAGAAGGTATCTGGAAACGAACAAAATTTTCACAAAAGCTTTGTTTTGCCAATTGTTTGCATTGTTTTGTATCGGCAAGCTATGTTTGAATGCGCAAGCACTGCTCCCAAGTGACAGAAAACACGATTTAGATAACTTTCGCCAGGCTTAGTAGGGGGCTGCATAGAAGATTAATAGCTGTCTTATTAAACCAAAATTGCAAGTGTGTGCGTGAAAAATGAACCCAGCGTGGGCGCCCTGATCCGATCCTTTCCATTATAAATTGAACCCTTCTCCGGAACTGACAGCTCAAATCCATCAAATCAAAACAAATTCAAACAGACGATTTGTTTTAACAATCCAGTTCCAGTTCGGTAGTGAATCAGAGCGGAGGTTAGCAGTGTACAAGTTTCCTGAAAGGGTTAGCGGAAAAGTAAGGTTACGGCACGACCGCGTGGTCACGCCGAGCTGGAGCTCAGTTCAGACAAATCCTAGCTGCCGCACATCTCGTGCTGTTTGAGTCAATCAAGCGGACCACGAGTTCTTGTGTCCTGACAACGGAAGGAATTATCCCTCCCGTGGACGGCCGGTGGACATATGGCTTTTATAGCCGGTCCTAAAGGACGAGCCCCTTCATAGGAGTTCGGACAGAGTCGGTACGCCTCTGATTACGAGTAAGGAAACAAACGTTCGACTTAGCGTAGGAGGATATACCCCGACTCGCATAGCGAAAGAATAAGAAGAAGAATTTTAACAATCTCAGCAGTTTTTACATTTACCTTGCTTGCAAACAGGATAATCTTCCCCGACGAACTCGAATGTTCCATTATCATTGCATTATCATTGCATAAAGCCCATCCCTCGTCGATACAGTCACTGGAAATATTGGACAACTCTGGCCTTCCAGCATTATTTTGGCTTGTACGTCCTATCTCATTTCAGAAATCATAGGAGCAAGCGCTCCACTACAATCAATACGAGCAATGCAGGAATCTTCAAGCTTTTGTTGTTGAAACCTGCTGGACGGTTGTAAATAACAATTTACTAACTTCCAAATGAGAATTATCGAGTGCCGAAGCAGTAACGCAAATAAATCAATAAACTTACCAAGATCGATAAACTGCCTCATTACAATTTTGCTTGGCCCTGGGTAAACGTGTTTGCTGGCTTTCATACTGTTGATCCACTCGCTGTTTAATTCGCCTTCTAATCGAGAAAATTTAAAGTCGCATCCCTGTTTATCTTTGAACCATAATGTTGTTTTGGGGCAGTGCAAACGGCTGAATCGAGAGAGATGTGGAAATATTTTATTCGCAGACCGAGACGCAGGTGGGACATTTCAGTCCAGTCATTGCTGATGCTCTGCAGGAGTACCATGACAGTGCAGCGAAATTACTCCGTCGTGTAGCTTCATAGAACACTTTTTCAAGTCATTCTCGTCCAGATCCAGCACCACTAGATCGTATGCCAGGGGGCAATTGGGCTACGTTCTTTTGGTGGTTCCGACCGTCCTTGATAATCGTACTGATATTGTATGTGCCCAGAATTTCGCCCAGATATGGAAGTTAAACATCCGATTCCGCAGCAGCTCATGCAGTAGCTTTATGTTACCCAGGGACATCTCGTTTTGAATCGATTCCATCAGCAATTCGAAAGCTATCAGCACCTTTTCGTCGAATACCCGCTGGTTGCACTATTGCAGCAGCGAACTGACGATGGCGATCACATCGTTCTTCAGCACATTCCCCTTGTTTGTTGCAAGTTTGTAGAGAACTTCCGAAGCCACCTAGTTCGTTATGCGAAGTTCTACTTCTCAAAAAACCCTGTATCGTATATCAAGTTCAAGAGATGGAACATTTTAAACAAAACTTCCTTCAACGGTTGTAATTTATTCACTCCTGCGTGTCAACAAGTTTTGATACAAACCTCTGGTTTGTTGACGTTTTTTCATTGAACACCTACATTCGACCCGCGTTGATGATGATGCTAAATATGTTTCCGTAAAAAGGCTTCTCTTACCGCTTTTCTTGTTATTCCGTGAAAACATGTGTGATTAATAAACATTATCATCTTTTATTTACGTTGAACAAGTCCGCACGATGCACAGTCGCTTTACCAAATGAAAACACCAATGACAGCTCAAAACTGATGCACAGCCAGCTTAGAAAAATGTTCAAGAAGAAAACATTCATCAGTCCGTGTCTGTACACGGCGATACGAATTTCCGCACCCATAAATTCAAACATCGGTGGGATTTAGGGCAATTTCACTGCATTTTTCAAAAATAACCGTCAATTTTTGTGACGAATTACTGGCAGAACGTAAAGCACTGAAAATGATAGTAGCCTGTAGTTTAAGCTTAGAATATCTAGTTAGTTCGCATCATGCGTCGAAAACATTCAGAGACAACCCTTTAAGAAAGAAAACTAATTATGCACGATTGCATAATCAATGCAAGTCATCTTACGAGAAACTTGTGGAGAGACTCCGTTCTATAGTTCAAAAGGTTTTCGATTTTCCGTTTCTAAAAAAATAAAAATAAGCGATAAGGTTATCCACGAAATTAAACCAAATAAGATAAGCGGTATTTAATCAGGGCAATCAAACTAAATCCAAAGTGAGTGCAGCAAGAGTGGGGGTAGTTTTACTTCCAAGATGATGTAATGGATGGGGGCCTACATTCAAATTTTGAAAGACAATTGTAAAAACAATTTCGAGAAATTAGGACTACAAGGAAGATACATATTCCAACTGGATAACGATCATAAGCACATAGCCCTAAATTTCAAGCTATGGCGCCTTTCTTCTTCTTCTTGGCGTAACGACCTCTTGGTCATGCCTGCCCGTTAAGGGCTTACGAGACTTGTTTCCCTGTTGTACGTGGATAGTCACTCCTCTCGTACAGGGGAGGGTCTGGTCTCGGTTGGGATTCGAACCCACGCCGTCGAGGTGGTGAGCCCCGGCGCTCATGAGCCGATTTTCTAACTGGCGCTACCGCTCGGCTGTCGCGGACCCCACTATGGCGCCTTTGTAATATCCTAAAATAACTCCAATCGTCCCCATAGAGTCCAGATATAAACCTGATAGAACATGTTAGATGATTCTATTCGTAAACGGACAATCTCTAACAAGGATTAATTGAAACGGGCATTGCAAGAAGAATGGGACAGAATTCAACCCACCGTCACGGAAAATTTAGTCAATTCCATGCCACATAGACTAAAAAGTGCCATTAAATCACAGAGATATCCTCCAGAATATAAAATCTTTCCTCCTTACTCTAGTTTTTTCGAAACTAGAACAAGAATTTAAAATAGACGAATACTTTTTGCGTTCATAATAAATGCATTTGACTTTGATACATTAAAATTTGAATAATTCATAAGAATTGACCAATTCTCTACCGCACATGCCCGTTTAAATTAAATGTTTGTGCTTCGAAATATGGGGTTTCTTAGAAATTTTAGTTTAATACTTTTTGGACCTGCCTTGCTCCTATCTGTTCTTTTTTACTTTGCTTAAGTAGATCATAAAGGTTGTAGGCATAACCTTTTCTGTTGAGTTTCTTAGCATCAGAAGCATCGTTGCTTTTCCCCTTACATCTCCAGGTGATTTATTTGTTCCCAAAATCTACAAGTGCATTTGCAGTTCGGAAGAGGAAGTCACATATTAATGGTAGATTTTTCATTAAGATGGAAAACTAATCGATCTCAAGGCTACATGGAACTTGTGAACACCTTTTCGATTCAATTTAATGAAGATACAATAGCTGAAAATAAACACTGCAATTCACGTAAGCAAAGTATCGAAACAATGGTTTTCGGATTAGCCAACACAAAGTCCTAGCTTAAGTACCACAGAGAATTTGTAACGAATCTGTTATTAAAAAAACTTTCACTTTATTCTTCCTCCGTTTCCGAGCCAAGAGAAAGCTCTCTTCCTTCTTGGATCCTCTTTATATTTTTTGCCTCAGGTATTTACAAACCCGACCGTCGATCGCTAGCCGACCACGGTTATTCCTCTTTATCAGCTGATCGCAGGCAGAGGTGACCCTGTGAGGTGATTTATCCTATCCGATCTTTTTTTATTCCGACAGGGGGCTTGAAAGTTGCAAACAACATAATTTGGATACGATAACATAATTCAAATATGTTGGTTTGCAACAACGAATTCAGAGCTAGCGTAGTATGTATCCAACAGTGACGTTACTTAGTGATAAAATCCATGAGGCACATGATTGAGAATTTATTTGATCGGAGTTGTCTTAAGAATGATTATTACCTAACAAATATCAATCCAATCTTCTTCTGGGTAAGAAGATTGAGACAAAATTCTTTTATCTTGAAAGAAAAATATACCTTGTACATGGTAGAAGAAGTTTCTATAGAAATATCAGTCCTGTGTATTTCCCCTCAAAAAGAGAAGAAGAAAGAGGAGATGATTCGATAGATAGAGCTAGAGCTTATTTTCGCACAGTTGCTCTATTCTGATGTGCTAAGACGCTTCCGCTTATAGTTACCGTCTATAAGCTTTATACTTCTAACTTACCATTTTTCTAAAGAAATCTTTTACAAAAGCATTCAATTCACACAGGCATTCATTATCTGTGGTTGTGTAAAATACATATAAAAAACCTCGACCATTTGTTCAAGGCCATTTATACTAATTGCCCCATGCAGTAGAGATGTCAAGTATCTCGCTGGATTCGAAGCTCAAAAATAGTAATAATAACGGAGTGAACTTACCATAACCTGATGGAATACTTAAAATCAATAACAATACCTTGTTGCAAATACGTTATGTAAATTTGCGTTATCGACATTTGAAATACGGTTAAAATAATTTATGCAATTCTCACTATAAGCAGATATAGTAAACAAAGTTTGAAAAATAAGTTTGAGTTCCAAAATGTTGCATTGAAACCCATAATTTTGCGAAGCCGTTATCCAAAGATCCTCGAGAGAAGCTTGTCGTTCATGTTAATCCTGTATTTAAATTGTTTATTTTCTTTTCCTCTTATCGTGTGTAGCAAGCGTGATGTCAACTCGTCGAGCTGGTCCTCCGCCGATGCAGCAGTTGCAGCCGCAATTGTCCATTTCCTATGGCGAACCGGAAAAAAAACAACGCAGCAAATGTATGTCTTTTGTGTGTTGCATGTGGAAAGTGTTTACGTGCATTTTCTCACATGTGACGCTGGTTGCGACAGTTGTTGCGTACTGTTTTCTCGGTGCGTTTACCTTTGAACGTCTCGAGTCGGAAAACGAAAAAATCGTAAGATATTTTTCGGTTTTACAATACCAACTATTTCGTTGTATTTAATAACATATTTTCCGTTTGCGATAAGAAATTCACGTATTTTTTATTACTTTTCTTATTGTCAAAAAACAAACTTGCTTTGTAAATGCGTACCTTTGTGTAGGTTAAAAAAAGTATCCGTGCAATTCGTGTTAATCTCACGGACGCCATTTGGCAGATGACGAATGATAGACCGGTATTACACCAGCAGAATTGGACCACATCTGCTATAGCTCATTTAAAAGTAAGTAACCTTTGAAAAACCTCGTAGTGTCTTGTTAAAAAATATTCATTTGCAGTGCATTAGCTTAAACAAAATAATTGTTATTCCAAAGAGCAGCCAACAACCTCCTCTCTGTTCATTCTATAGGCTTTCGAGGTAAACATATACGATGCCATGAAAAAGAGTGGATGGGATGGAAATGAGGAAGAAGACCAACTTCAGTGGACCTTTTTTGGGGCACTGTTTTATTCTATCATTGTCATAACAACAATTGGTGAGTAACAAAAACTTCACGAAAACGATTTAACATGTACCTTAAACGCACCGCAGGGAATGAAAAACCAAACTAAACATTTCCGTGCAAATCTCAACCTCGTGGAAACATTGATTGCTTTTGGCCGAAGGATGCTAGTTTGCCCGTTTTTCAACCTTTTTATTCGTCTGTCGTGCTTGATCAAACTGTGGTCCAAACTGTGGCCCTCCTCCGAATCCACCTAGTGGCCTTGGACCGAACGGTTGTTGCTGCTGATAGAAGCCTCCAGGGACATAACCTCCCGATGGGAAGAATCCTCCAGTCTGTCCACCGAAGGCCGGATTTCCAAACCCACCACCATAGGGATACGGGCTCCCACCGGGATGGTAGCCAGCTCCGTTATGGGGAAAACGCGGGTACGGTCGTCCGATGATTCCGGTTGGTCCACCGGGTCCCACAAGAACGCCGTTTCCGCCAGCTCCATAGCCTCCTAGCCCACCGCCGTATCCTCCTCCGATCTGCGGTCCAGGGTAGTATCCGCCGCCCAGTGGATTGCCTCCTTGGAACGGGAACGCCCCGCCACCGGGATAGGCCAGGTTAACTCCGTAGGGGTTTGGTCCGAACTGTCCGTTGATAGGGCCGGGAAAACCGCCGCCGCCTCCAAACTTCTGGTTGATGCTAACAAAAATAGCTCCAACCACATGACACTTCAGTTAACTCTTGACATTGCTACTCGAACTTACCCGAAATCATTGGCTTGATTTCCTTCGCCAAACTCGCCCGAAAACTCGTCATTCTGGGGTCGTGAAAACCCGGGTCGTTTTGTCGTAGTTTCCTTTACTTCGTACCGTCCCTGACTGAGACCATCAAGGCAGTTAAGAAAATGTTTAGATCGTTGATTTCTCTGATTCTATACTTAAGACTAGTGTTTACCGCTCAGAAAAGGTGGCCCGCTTCCTATCTGAAGTCACTTGCTGACCCTGGAATGCAAGCACATCGCTACGCACGTTGAATTTGTCTTGACCTGTTTCTGGATTTTTCCCGGCATTGCTTACCCCGCCAGACCAAGACCAACGCTCCTGGGCATTCGTTAGCACAAATAGAAGCGAAACCACCAGCAAAGAAAAATGAGCTATCCATAGAGCGAGTGCATGTAGAGGAGAAAAATAGATTGGTATTAATTGATCTATAGCATATTTGTAAAAAGTGATCAAAATATCATGTCATTTTAAGTTCACTAGCACGATAAAAAAACTTACGCTAATAATTTTAATATCTAGCAAAATATTGCTTGTTCAACTTGTTTGTCAACAAGTATTTTATTTCTATATTTATATATACTATATTGCCAAAACACAAAGTAAATTTTCAAGTTTGTTTCGAATAAATTTATATCTCACACTCTACCGATCCTCAGTTAATCGTATTCATAGTAAAGCCATTACACTGCTTAAATAGTAAAGTTTATCGATAAAATACATACTTTAATTAATGTTGGGCTACGTACATTGAACCATGTTTTAATTTAGTTGATACAGCGTATCTCCGCCTTTGTTGACCTAAATCTTGTTTTATTTGGCCGTTGACATTGGGGCAGACAGCGACCACGCTCCAAAACGCATCCAAATTTACCCACTACACAAACGTTTAATGGTGGGCCGAGGTTCCGTTCAGAGTTTTGTTGCACAGCGCGTAATAAAAGACAGCATGTAATTAATGACGAAAGGGTATGGTGCTCTTTTCACTAATTCACAAATTTCTGCCGGAAATATCTATGAAAGTTTGTCCTCCCACGCTACATATGCTGCCGAATAAATAAAAGGAAAGCGGACAATATAGTACAAGATAAATTATATTTAAAATTAAGAGCGACGTAATAAATGCTTTGGTTGGGAGATTTCCATCAATTGACTTATTACACTGCGTGTAGAGTCGCTGTGTAATAATTTATCACATAGTTCGTTACATTTATATATTATGGTTTATGTTTGATAACGGATAGGCAATTATGCCAAACATAAACATTTTCTAAATATTTTCTATTCACAATGAGGTAGCATCACCGCCGATAGTCATTCTGTTGAACGCATGTCTGCAACTTCACTGTGCCATTTTATTTTTGCACAATGCGCAAAAAACTGTTTGTTTGTTTAGTTCAGTCACATTGTCAGACATTATGTCCTCTAACTAACAATCTGTGATGATATCTCTCGTTTTATCTATAGCAAGTCTGTTAATCAGCATCCTTAAAAAAAATCCAATTAGAGTGATTATTCAAATGAAGGGAGAGATGCCAAGAACAAACGGCTCGTTGAATGACCACGCAGAATAAAAGCATAAACTATCAGAAATATAAATGGACTCGGTCAAAAGAATAACACTGGTGCGTCTGAGATCAAAATAAAAAACCATGGCAAATAAAAAACACTCTTTCTTAAAACTTCCACTTTCAATATTTGGTATTTCCAGTATTATTTCAATCACTCGCGTCACTGCGTGGGGATAGCTCTTTACAGATATGGCTACAAACCACTTTAAGTTCACCTTCACATTGATTCGCGAAATATTTACCCTATATATTGATGTCGAGTACTATTCATTGATGACGAAATAGAGACGTCGAATGTACAACGAAATCATGAAAAAACTGAATTGGTTATATTCTATTATTTGATGCAAATTGTGCAATGTTTCCACAACATATTATTTAATTGTCTAGATCTGTGCTATGTGAAACATTTTGGAAACACAATTCAGTGTTTCATTTGGAACCTTTTTTTCGAATTTGACATTAATTTTAGTTACTTTATATTTGACTCATCATTTTAAAAAGCACAAACTGAATATATTACATTATTCAATAAAACTATAATTTCAAACGCACTATTTCAGTAGTTCACGTATCACAGTTTTTTGTATCACTTTATCATAATTTGTTTTTAAATTCACTTTTCAACTTAATTCGGTACCTTTCTTTGAGGCGTTTTTCTGTTAGCCGATTACTACCGAAGTCGACGCGATACTAGGTGGTAGCTTTTACAAATTTACTTCTCTTATAGTCTCCCCGCTAAACGCACACCAACATGCGCTGTTTAACAAGCACGGCATAGACTGTTCGGAGTGATGCATAACGCCTTTTTCAAGCGTAACAGCCTCAAAGATCAAGTCTCAGCTCCAAAATTTCATTTCACAGTCATTCATACTGCTCCATGCTGCCTTTGTCCAGTGCAAACGCCGCCTCTGTCTTAAACAAAAGATACCAACCAACGACACAGCTACCATAGCTGTCACGACTCAGAGAGAGGAAGCTGTCAATGCATGGAGCTTCGGACAAACGAAGTCAAACAAAAGGAAAAATCTTCCACAAGCCTAACAGTGGTCACCATCTCGAGTTGTGCGCAGATTTAAAGCAAAGTTGCTTGTTTCTTCTTGTGAACACTTTTGCTCTCCCTGAGAAATTTCCCAGTCAACAAAGCGACCCTTTCAGATTATTACATAATGATCTATGACGACGGCAGTTGTATAGCACGCGAATTTTGACTGTTTTTGAGAAGTTTAGTTCATTAGATAGTATTTAACGTGTTCATGTTCGATCACATTATTTCTTATTTATTCACTTAATTAACTCTTGAATTACATGGTTTTGCTTCCCATAATATATTAGATAGTGTTATAGACATATGTTAAAAAAAATAAAACGAAGGAATGAATGATCCAAGAAAAGCTGGCTTGTCTTTTGAAATACATTTTAAAGATTTTCTTTTTCCTACAAACTATTGTAGAATGGATTCGGATAGGATAAAAGAAACACCATTAAGGTGTCCCAGTCATCTTAGTCAGTTTTGTATCCGCAAGGTGGCCAGATGTAGGTTAAGGTTATCTACCGCTGCTTGTTGAATCCCACACGCGTCCGCCGTTGGCGGTTCACGAGGTCTATACACCATCGGAGTCTTTTTTTTCTTTTTTTTTCACGGGTCCATCAACGCCGCGATGACTCGTCGCTGCAGTTGGTTTCCGCTAACCTTCGCACGTTTTTCGCACACAAGTTTTCGGGCCCCCTTGTGGTGATAAATTCGTTATTCTGGCCATTCTTCTTTTACCTCGTGTACAAATATGGGAAGATGCTTGTGAAGTCGATTAAAACGGATAAAGCAGTTATTCATCAGACGACAATTCGTTGGACAAAATTCTGTAGGAAAACAATTTCAGCTTGAAACCATGGCTGAAATATTAGCGTAATTAATACTTTTACGCTGGCCGATATCACGACATTGTGTCATAATAGCGTATTCTTATGATCTTATTCTAAATCGTTCGCATTTCGTTAAAATATAATTTCATAACAAATGCCACTGTTTCGCAAGTTTCAGTACAATGTAATAGAAAATGTACAGCACAATGTAATGTTTTATTAAATTTGTACAAATTATACTCCGCCAAAACCAGGTTGAGATGCTGTTACATCCATCAACAACATCCTCGATTGATTTGAAATCAATTTGCGCTGTCATTGGAGCGAAAAGTTGTTTCCTTTTAACGGTTATTTAATATTATCTGTGTTAGGGACAATCGGGGCAATAAGTCTTCCAATTAGTGTGCCGCTTTACTATATAAATAGATTAATGGAAAAATCGGATATAAAAAATACATGCAGGCTTACCGTTTGCTTGTTGAATTTAAAGGCTAAACTGTGATCTGGTTGAGCTATTGCGTTGCATCGGTTTAGTATGTTAATGTCAAAAAGTATCAACATTTATTTGCGATAATTAAAAACCTTCTTTTCTTAAGATGCTTCTTACCCCATTTTCCTTACATGCCCGTTTGGCTTTATACCGCATCTTCGTTCGTCCCACTGCGTGTTCAAACACATGATTAACATGGAATAGGAACTACGGTTATTCAACGGCAGTTGCGAAGCAAATGTTCAATTAACCGAAAATGTTATGCTTTTTGTAGCGTATCGTTGCGTTAATGATCGACAAACACAGTATTACGAAATTGCCATTGATGATTTCGTCCCAGTAAATAAACGTAACTCTGATTGTCAAAGTTTTCTTAAGGTACTCTCCAGGCTCTTTTACATAGGATGCTAAAATTCTATCGATAATTTTATACGCATCAGACATATTCTACAAAACAGGGAATTGTGGTTAACGTCTATCAAAAGGATAGCAATTAACACGATCCCCTACCATTTCTTGATAGTCTACAGTTAATAAATATCAAAGGTAAATTTATTACTCTTCGAACACCGCGATGAAATCTTTTACATGTAAGAGACAATATAGTTGCACTTTAAATTAACATTTCGAAAGTCTTGTGCAAACATGGACAAACCATTGTAGTGATTAAATAATGGATGAAATTTGAAATATTTATTTTTTATTTGCTGCCCAGGATACGGTCACATAGCACCAAAAACACAATGGGGGAAAGTATCAACCATCTTTTATGCTATCCTGGGTATTCCGCTTATGCTGCTTTGTCTTTCGAACATAGGTGATATCATGGCGAGCTCGTTCAGGTAACAAAACTGAATCCCTTATGTCCAGTTTCCGTTGTAATTGAAATATACTTACACAGGTTTCTTTACTGGCGTGTATGCTGCTATGTTTGTACACGCGAACCCAAACGATCAAATACTCGGCGCGGAAGAAGTCGAGGAACTATCAGACAGGGGTGAGTTGAACACAACAAACTTCAGATTTTTAGGTTTTAATACATTATTTATAATACAAATAATTTTAATCTGTTGTTGTTTCATGGAGATTCATTTTATAAGACCAGCACACTATTGATCACGTGTGCCAATATATATAATACTTCCATGTTCTTCCAGAAGAAGCTCGCTGCGATCCAATCAAGGTCCTGGAACAAATTTAAGACGATCCGTACGGAATTCACAACGCTCTGCAGATTCTGGATTTGATCCGTATTACGAACCAGGGTTATCCCATTCGTATTCCGAGTCAGATTGTAGGTAAGAAATTAGAAATATTATGGTTAGGATAGATGGATCAAAAACGGTAAAAGTAAAGTCCAAATAAATAACACTCACATCATTGTAGAGTATAGCATTAACTAGAATTTGTATGGTTCACAGGTATAATTCAAACTTAGAAGACCATTACTACCCAGATAATGATAGAAGCATGAGACAAGCACCATTAAAGTACGATCCGCCGAGTTCCAACGGTCCTGGCGGAATGCGACAGAAAATGCGTGGCCCTCACAATCAGGAGGAAATCTTGAACGACGGTTATCAATCTGGTCACCAGCAGATGAAAAGACCACCAGCACAATCACGAGCAGAAACTATGGGCCTCGATCACTCACAACGATCGCTACAGAAGCCTCGTCCAAACGATGCGTCGTATCGAAAATCGCCAGGTATGATGATGTCAAAAACTAAGAAATAATTATTTGTAACCATGCTGCTTATCGCCAAGTTTTAACACTAGTAGGGCAGTAATTTGTAGTGGCAAGTTTTTTTTTAGTGTGAAACGACAAACCAAGAAGGACTTAGTCTCTCTTTGAGGAAAGTTTCTGTAACCATCTTGAGGAAACTAACTTGCAGCTTGGTGGTCAGTCGTTTGTATCGAAGCATATTTCCACATTTTACTTTGAAATTTGATTCAGTTGAAAGGTTGGTTCAATATGAACATGTTTTAATTCCACAGGCATGAGGGCTCAATCGCTCGATCGGCGCATGTTTCGGCAAGATTCACAAATGATTGACATGGACGATGAGTCTCCGTGTAAGACACCAATTCTTTGCAACAAGTATGCCATCGATGAGGTGGACGAGGTAGGTCGTCCAACGCGTCCTAATCCACGTAGCCAATCGATGCCACGACAGGCACGCTACGGGGATAGTCTGATGCCAGACCGAATGCCGTATTACACGGAAGACAACGAGTTGGCGGAAATACAAACAGTTCGCAAATCAGCCCCAAGACGCCGAGAGCCCCGCCCTTGTAAGTGATATCTGCTTCATCTATCATCTTCTGCTATTTCTGCTATTCCCACTATTTATCTATGCAGTGGCGATCTCTGCGTGTGATACGATCATAAATTCTTCGCAAAATTATGCGAAGAATAGTACACATATTCAAAATTTATCAATGCGTTTAGACAAAATTTATCAATGCGTTTTTGCTCTTCTGTTCTAAAATGTTGCTTGTTGATGTTACCCAAGTGTAACTATTTTATTTCCACGAATTCAGACGATCAGTTTTCAAAGCACTGTATTGGCACGAAACACTATATAAAATCCAACACATCCCTGATTAAAAAAAAAATTAAAATTAAATCAAAGCAACACTTCGCATGGGTCATAACTCACCGTTAATTACCTGTTTCTTTTAAAATCTCTCTCGTACCCACTGCTACAGTACCAGCGCCATCGCCACGCATAATGTCACCGATGGGATTTGCAGTTCATCGTCAGGCCCGGCATCTTCAAAACGTGATGGACGATAACTCGCTCTATGATGATGAATGGGATATGCAGAGCGGAGAGTTGCCGCCACCATCAATCGTCCGACCCGTGCCAATATGGCTATGCGTTTTCCTGGTCGTCAGCTACATCATTGCTGGGGCATTCATGTTTTCTGAGTGGGAAGATTGGAGTTTTCTCGATTCAGCCTACTTTTGTTTTATTACCCTCACCACTATCGGTAAGCAGTGATCTATTTTCACTTAACCTAACGAATCTCAGACCATTTTTTTATTGTTTCCGCAAGTCAGTTGTCATGAAATAACAATCCTAGTGGTGGTTGTTGTTTTAAAATTGACGCACTTTTGGTAGAAATAATTGAAAAACTGCTTCTATTATGCAAAATGAAATTACATCACCCAATCCTTCTAGTATTATATTTCCAAAACTGCTCCATTCACATTTGAAGCGTAACCATGTAAACTACCCTATTTTTTTTTATTGTAAAAATATGTTTACTAAATTCTTTTATCATACTTGTAATCTTCTTTTACAGGCTTTGGCGATTTCGTACCGGCACAGGGGGTTAAAAATGATTCAGAAATCTCGATAGCTCTCTGCTCACTGTATCTGCTGTTTGGTATTGCACTCCTGGCTATGAGCTTCAATCTAGTGCAGGAAGAAGTAATATCAAACGTTAAAAGTGTCGCTCGGAGACTTGGTATACTGAAGGAAGAGGAAATTGATGATTAGACGAACATTTTTCGACCATCATCCATGTTTAACTAAGGCGAGAGGAGGATGCCTAGAATATGTCCATGGGACATTATTAGTACGCTGGTGCTACAAGTTCTTGAAAGTGTTACTGTTGGATGATTTAAAAATAAAAATCGCACTACAATTGTAAGGTTTCTATAACGAGATTTATTTAGTAGAATTTTGCACAAAATGTGCATGTCCGATGACTGGGAAGGACTGACATAAGGTAAGATTAACCAAATACCCGGTTGGCTATAGAGCTCATGAAAAAAAATTGTGTCCAATTTTTCCTACTTTCTTTCATCTACCCTGTATAATAACGTACAATTTAGTACAAATTTAAGCCTTTCTTCACCATAAATGGTGCGGAAACGAATTTCACGGGTCTGTATCATCGTGATTATCATCATTACAGTCTCCAGCAACAAATCATTTTCACCACAAGCACTACGGTTGGCGACAGATGATACTGAAACTGCCACCACGTGGACATGGCATCGTGTGTGTGAATGTGAACTTCAGAACGATGCGATGGATGCCAAAACGAGGTGCTGCCCGACTCGATCACCACATGTCATCCCAGATCTATAGTGACGTGGCATCTGCAAGGGAGATCAGGCCGTTTCGGCTACCACTCTCAAAATGTACTAACATTACCTAAAACTCACGAGTGCATGTGTGCGCAGAGTTCGATATTTTTAGATTGTCTTCGGGGCGCTCGTTGGCGTGCCAAGTACATGTAGCTGATGACACCAGATTCTTGCCAAAAATGACAACGACGGTGTAACAGCGACATCGAAATAACGCGTTGGTGTTGGTTTGTCGTCGTCAACCCGTGTGGGATTCTCTCCCGTTCAACAGCTTTTCCTTCCCAAGGAAAACGTAAGCACGTGCAAACATACCTTAGGTGTATTAGAATAATTTACTTTCAATTATCACACCCAGACTGGATGTGTCATAAAGTCATTGAATAAATCCAACAGTTTCTTTCCACCATTTCAATGACATTTGAAGTACTTTGTCAAACTTGAATTGAACGAATACTTTTGGTATGGCAATGACCTTTTTTAAAAAAGAAATAACGAACCGTTTTCCCCACCGAGTAAACCCGGGATAGCGTTATGGTACTAGAAGACAAATGCAATGTTTCACTGCAATGAAATAAAATTTGAAACTTCTTCTGAAAATGAAAGTCATCGCAGTTTTACTACGCGCATTTCATTGCAATATTGCAGAGATCTAACCAGGCTGGTTAAGCATCGAAATATTGCGACGACTGTCATTTTCAGCTGAAGTCAAATTTTACTTCATTACAGTGATTCTTATTCTTTATATATATTATCATTGTATTCGTCTTCTAGCAGCTATACAACCATAGATTCCCAGAGGAAATGCCTACGCTGCACTTAGTTTTGAGCATTCGTTAAAGGTTATTATAATTTGTGGTTGTATCAATGTGGTATTGTACATGCTGTCCAATTATAATTAAAAAAATATGAAACATGAAAACAAAGGTTTTTGGAACTATTTAACACTTGAACTATATCAACATTGACATTATTTCTTTAAAAACATATATACTGTATAGAAAATAGCAGCAACTCGCAACATTATTGATTGAATGTCATTGTGAATATCAAATTTCACGCATACAGGATTTCACAATTCGTCCGTAGAATGTATGTTTGACACATCAGGTATTTAACCTCGCCGTATATGTTTTTTTTCTGTTCTTACCAAGATGAGCACTTCGAAGTGTCATAAATTTTGCCTCAAACTGAAACGACAAGACTTCAGGATGACGAATTGTTATTTACGGAATGGGTCAGGTAACAATCTACCGGTGGTATACGTTCTTCATCGCTTTGCTCAAAAATACACGAGACTCCAAAGAGCAACGGACTTCTTTTAAATGATCGTTCGAGGACAAATATTTACAAACAGATGTGGTTGTTAAACTATGCATTTGAAAGGGCATTATTTTTATCGATGTTGATGAATTAATCTCATTATCATGATAAATTAGCATATTTTGAACCTAGACGAATCTTTATGTTATAAATATATAATAGTCTTGAAGATCGTGTAAAATTTCAAATTATACCACTGACTGTGCAGAGTCCTTTTAATAATCATTTATTGATTGGAAAGGTATACAATATATCATAAGGGCTTGAGTTGAATCATGTATAATCTTCATGCCGAACACTTCAGTCGACAATGAGTCACATTTTCACTATTCTTAGCGCGATATAAGGAGTTACAGTAAGCATGCCCCATGCACAAGTGGAAAAATTGTACTTCCAAAATCATTCTTTTACAAAGCCCCGATGATTTCATCAAAAATCGAGGTTGAACATTTCCACATGAGACCTTTTTAAAGATGTACAAGGCTTTTCCCTTTTCGTTGTCTGATAGTGTAGATAAGTGCCGCAGATAGCAGTCATGAAGCGGGTTGTAATCGCAGTTTGACCGTCCGGTGTCCTGGATCACAGTCTTGCGATTGTTTTAGTTATTGTTTTAATATGGCATACTTGTCCTCGGCATGTGATCTCAGAGATCCAAACAATACTCCATTTCACAGTGCTAATGGTCACTGGAAAAACTTTATCACTTCATACGTGATAGTGCCTGAACATTGTCATTTGTTATACAAATACAATACTAATACAATCAGAATCAATTTAAAAAAGTATAAAATTTATTTTAATAAAACAAATAATAGTTGTAACAGTTGACAAATATATTTCATAGCTAACATAATATCTGTTCACGGAAAGAAGTTGGAAAAACAATTTAATTTGTTTTCTAAACGGCTTCTCATTGCAGAACTTCATCCTAATTGTCAAGTGACCAAACATGTAATCAACAAACAGACACTATCTCACAGATCTGAATGAATTTTTTGTATTATATAGTATTGTGATGTAAGGGCACAAGATACGCACACTAATTTCCCGGATACACCCGTAGCATTACGATCAAAAATATTCTATTTTCATACCAGACAGCGTCAAACGTAAACACAAAATGCGAAGCATTGTCGTCGCGTCCGATGTCAGCAATAGAGTGTTTCTGTTATGCATGTATTAGCTTTTCTGGGCACGAGCACCCGATGTTCTAGATCAGAAGCCGACAAAATTTGGCTATCCTTCGGTGCTGGCAGATTTTGTTAAATGTTCCAATATAAAGCAACATATTACATTTTGCTTCTATCAAACTAAATTTGTCAAATCAATTTTATAACCTAAAATGACGGATATAAAAATACTAATTCAAAATGACAAACATTTTTACAAATTAGTACATCTGTAAGTATAGCTTCAGGTAAATCAATGAGAATTTGAGATTAATTTTCTAATTAATTAATATTGTGCAGGAAAGTATGGGACTTTACCGACCTCTGATCTCGACTGTACCATCGCACGCTTTACTGAATAAATGAGATAGTGTGTTAAGGCTAGACACGTTTGTCTGACTGTGTCTTGTATCTGAGACTGTGTGTTCAATCAAACATGCTTGAAGAAACATGCTATTATTCAGTGATCTTTGCAAATGATCAAGGATCAATTAGGACGATCTAGTAAGTCGAATGCCCTCCGAATGGCAAAAGGCAATTGTACATGACATTTCATTTGAATAGGACACCGCAGTCTGCTCATAGTTTGAAACAGAAAAATAATTTAACATCAACAACGAAACAACGGAACCACATAGTCACCGGCAACGATGAAGAGACGGTCATATTTATTTTTGGCCACTATCGCAGACCGTAACACACACGGTGTATGAACGTAAACTGTAAATTTTCAGAAAAATTGGTTAAACATATTGTAACAACTGTTGGTCGAATGATTTTCACCTTCGAAGCCAGTTTTAAATCCTTCACTCATGTTTTATTCTGTAGAGAAAATATAAGGTTGCACTGTGGATAACATATAACAAGGAAATCAGAAGAAACTAAAACCATCGCACACACGTTCTCCTTCTCTCTATATGTCTTTATCTCTCTCTCTCTCTCTCTCTTTCTCTCTCTCTCTCTCTCTCTCTCTCTCTCTCTCAAACACATGCACGCACATTCCCCCGCTGGCAAAATCATCATGCTTTCTCGTTCTATCCAATTGACAGTTGATACCAACAGAAAGAGAAAGCATGATGATTTTGCCACCATAATGCTGAACAAGACATTTTCCTAGATCGTCGCCTACTTTTACAAGCCGCTACTCCACAACTGACTACGCACCAGTTGCTTTGGCTGACAATCGATATTCCACTACAGAGTTAACTTCTCTCCTTGGATGGATCTTACCGTATGATCTTCGCATGGATAGAAGCTGTAGGTTCCGTCGTGACAGCGCCTGAGTAGTACACTTGGAGAAAAAATCAGAGTCGTAAAATATTTGTACCACTAGCGTTAGTATGGGTTTTACACTTTGTCGAACACGGTCGAGTGGTGGCCCAGCATTTGTGGCAATGTTTTCAAAAGTTAGTAACAACGTTATATTTGCGGTGTGAGGATCGTGCTGTGCGGTCGGATTAAAACTGTGCCGTTTCGTGCTATTTCGCGATGTTTAATGACAAGTAATGACCTTATTGCATCGCGGGATTGGCTCGTATCCACAGAAAGATTGTCTACTGATACATTTGCCGCGCCGCTGATAAATGTGTATAGTGAAGAAAATGGAAATCTAATCGCAAATCGTCTTCACCTTCGATGTGATTCATCTGTGAAGTTTTATTAGGATATCTCAGAATCTCCCTTCTCTGGTCTAGTCCACCTCCCCCTCGCCTACGCAATCATCCTTGCACCCGCTCCTTTTCTTTTTCTTCCATTCTCTCTTTCTGTTTCTGTATTCTCTCTCTCTTTCTTCACCTCCTCCCACTCTCTCTTCCTCTCTCTATTTCTCTCTCTCTCTCTCTCTCTCTCTCTCTCTCTCTTTTTGTCTCTCTTATTTTGTCTCTATTTTTCTTTCTTTCATCAACTGACGCACACACAGGCCCATACAGCATAGTAATCAAAATCAATGTGAATTTCAATGAATGCGAAACATTCCAAATAATAAATCAAGCAGAAGTTATTCATACGCTATCTACCGCGCTGCTATAAATATAAACACGACCACCTCGTGTGCTATTTGCATTATCTGTGAAAATCTCATGAACAGTCGATTTCTAAAATCGGACGTAGTGGCAAGAATAAGTTATGTTCAATACCAACTAAGTTTCAATTATATTAACATCGGTTATCACGACATTCACGCCGCTTCCAAAAACGGTCTGAATCCTACGACCTGATTCAACCATCACCTTCTTTCAAATCGTTCAGAAAGAGCGCTAGGATTGATCTAAACTTGTCAACGACCATTCATACATCAATTTCTAAATATTACATTAACACGATACGGTGTCTACGTCTGTTTTTCTAACATAGCATAAATAATAAATTGCAACTACCAAACAATTAAATTTGAAAGCACCGGACATTCATAAGCACCAAATCTGAAAACAATTTTTTGAAATCTAGAATCATTTCCCACTGCAGTGAGTGATGAGTTACAGTTGGAGCGTGTAGAAAGTGTTATTGGTATAAATTACATTTTTATTAACCATATAAGAGAGTAGTGAATTGCAGCTTGAGCACGCTATTCATAGTTGCTTGTTCAGTGAAAATTGGTTCCGTTAAAAAAAACAGAAACAACTGAAATTTATTATACGTTTTCCTACCGTTCATCGAAATGGAACGCAAACGATCGTTAAGGCGACGTCAAAAGCCGCCGTTTGCAGAACGAGCCAAGGATCATTGCCGGAATTTCACCGCATTTATGTTCAGCAATGTGGGCATTATATTCCTTGTGGTGCTATACATGATTGCAGGTAATTAATAACATTTTTATTCATATACTTTTCAAATAATAATGATAGTTAGTAGTAAAACTGTGAATCAAAATCGTAGAAATATCTACTTTGTCTACTCTAGACTTTTGTACAAACTAAGCTTCTTACTCCTTTCTCCTACATCAGAACGATGGTGACGATGAAATAGTTAAATTACGTACTACATTACATCGAGGTTGCTCTCAGCTCGATGCTGCAAAGAGCAGTTCTTTGGTGATTTTACAATACTTTTTGAAGTTTTATACTTTTTAGTGATGTTTAAATTTGTTAGTTTGCTAATGTAAGTTTAATTTCATATGTTTTGAAATCTTTTTCGATCATTATGATGGATAAATGATGATGTTTCGTTCCAACAAAGTAGTGTGAGGAATATTGCAATAAAAACTTCAATAATATAATAAATCGAATCATCGGAGTGCTTCTAACGATAATAATAAATATCGATACTATTCGATAATAACAAATATCAAGTGTCGAAACTAACTTACACACCACTTTAGCTAACAAAAAGTACGATGAAATATAACTGTCCGACTTTGCGTTTGGCCGTCAAAATTCTGGCTTTTTCCACTCTTTTGTTTATTGCGCCCCTTGGGTATGATTTTTTTCACCGTTCTTTTTGAACGTACTTTGTAGGAAGGTGCACCAAGAAGATGCAATGAACAAAAATCATTGTTAACAATTCTAAGTACTCTAAAATCGACCAAAAAGTCGGACGCATGCTTATTATTTGAGCGTCCGGATTAACTTTTGGCCCAGTGGATTGACTTTGGCCCCCCCATTAAATGCATCGGAGGAATGATTATGCATAAGCAAGGGTGCCCGGTACCTGGTTTTCATTTCGCTTTAGAACAAATTTACACAATCTATCGAAAACGTATACTGTTGCCAAATCAACGAACAGCAGTGTGTGAGTTAGGAGGTTAGATGAAGCACGAGGAGTACGGTCGGGTCAACGTCCCATCATGAGAGGAAGGAGAACGAGAGCGGTCAGCGAGATGAGAGGAAGGAGAACGAGAGCGGTCGATGAGTTTATCCATTACTCATCGATCAGCTGATAGCTCTCGATCGAAGCTGATAAGCTATCGAGGCACGTTGACCCACCAGAATCCAAGTAAGATAAAGATAGAAGTAAGAGAAAGAGATGCTAGAAGTGAAGCCTTCCTCGGTGGTGTGCGGAGAAAGGCTTTCTTTTGAACTGTGCCACCGCCGAGGAAGGACTACATAAATTTTAAAACTGGTGTAAAAGTATTTAAGGTTTAAGTCCTAAATAAAAAGTTAAAAGTTACTAAGCGGTTTAGTAAGACTTAGTATTTTAACAGTATACCTTCGATTTGTTTGAGCCATCGCGGACAGCGCTGAGTATGGTGTGCAACTTTGCGAGAATACAGTTACACTTGCTGAAACATGGTAATCACTGGAATCTATGAATGAACTGTAATAACTAAAGTGTTTATACTGAATATTAAGATTATTTCGATGAAGCCATAAAAAGTCCCGTTTATTGTGGGATACGTATAAAAATGACATCGCCGGAGATATTTCACATAGCTTTTCAAAGGGAAATTTTGAATAAAAATATGAATGATCTACAATGAAGCATTGGTGTTGAAAATGTGAGTTTGTTTATGAGTAGCATTCTATTGGCTGAAATTCAAATGCCAGCAGCAATCTTCGAATTGAAAATGTTCTGCTTCGTGAATAGCAACGATTGCAACCCGCAATTTGCCAATTCGCTTCAACAAAAAATGATTTATCACAAATGTTTATGTGAATTCCCCATAGTATCGAAACTAAGATTGGTTGAGTGCACGTACAATTTTAGCTGCTTAAAAAATCTATGCTAATGACTCCAGCTGGACAATTGCGCTCATTTTAATTGATTAATCGTATTGAAAATGAAAACGAAGACGATTGTCTTTAACAGAAGCCGTGAATCGTTCACTGGAATTTTAAGACATTCTTTCCATTTGTCGGATATGCCGCGACTTAAAGATGGATCTGGTATTGTTATGTGTCGACATCTTCATGAAACGAATCTATGGGGCTTCCCTTGAGTTTCAATACTTTGTTATTCTAATACTAGCGTATTGTTGATATGCGACGAGGGGAAGTTCGTTGGGTCACCTTGTTTATCATACATTATTTTTTATTTTTTAGCACATTTAGGGGAAAACTTTTGTTTTGAAAATTTATTTTTTCGTTTCATCAAGGTGGGTACTAAGAGAGGTGAGCTCAAAAGCCTAGTCGTGTCAGCCATATTCAAATTGATTTCTGACAATCGTTCCCAGTTTTGTTTACACAACAACGGTGCGTAAGCAAGTTAGCGGATGTTCCGGAAACGTTTACTCTTACTGTTAAGTTAACTTAAGTGTGGTCGCGGCCAAATGGCCAAATGGCCAAACGCCTAATGGTCTCAATTGGCTCTCTCGCTCTTCTTGGCGTAACGACCTCTTGGTCATGCATGGCCGTTAAGGGCTTAGGAGACTTGTTTCCCTGTTGTACGTGGATAGTCAGTCCTCTCGTACAGGGGAGGGTTCGGTCTCGGTTGGGATTCGAACCCACGCCGTCGAGATGGTGAGCCCCGGCGCTCATGGGCCGATTTTCTAACCGGCGCTACCGCTCGGCTGTCGCGGACCCCCAATTCAAACATTAAAATAACCAAATAACTGCAAAACCCATTTGGTTGGACTTTGCGTTATTTCACGAGCGAACAGCATTTTTATGTCAAAAGCCTATTTTGACAGTAAAATTCTGGGCAAAGATGACAGTAAAATCCCTCGTTTAAGAAGGGTATTGAGGTACGCTGCTAGTGTTCGAGGGTTTGAACCAATCCTGATGCGCTTTTCACTATCACGCGGTAAAAGTTTAATTTATGTTTTTAATTCTAGTTACTAGTACTAGCAGTTCAACATCAAATTTGAAAATTCATGGGCTTGCATGAAAAATTAGCATTTCAAACTAGAGTTCAGAATTACACATAATTGTTTGTAATTTTCAGAAACAGGTATTCTAAGGAGATAGAGAATATAAGAAAACAATGTTACGCCTCCAAAATTTATGAAAACAGAAATAATCGTAAGGACCTTCGGAAGCTCCGATTTTTTAGCTCCGATTAATGTTCCAGCTGCGTTACGTTTCTCGCCGGCTGACGTGCTTGACATATCGGTACATTACATTCTAATAACGGAAGAAATAGTAAAAAAAGCAATTAGCTGTATTAAGCCGTCGCTTAGCCCTGGGTCCGATGGATTTCCTGCCATAGTACTCTCTAAGTTTGCTAAGTTGTTGCTAAGGCTATACGTCGTTTAAATTTTTCACATGTTCCTGGACCGGATGGTATCCCTTCTTCTGTGATTATCAACTGTGCGAGCGCTATCATTGCTCCTGTGTCGTCGCTCTTGAACCTGTCGCTTAGCTCAAGCCAGTTTCCCAGCGCATGGAAATATTCGTGGATGACACCCATTTTCAAAAAGGGTAACATTGGTCAGGTCGAAAACTACCGTGGGATAACGTCTTTGTGTGTGCTCGCTAAAGTCTTCGAACTAATCATACACGAGGCACTGATGAATGCGTGTAAAAGTATTATCTCACCTCTTCAGCATGGCTTTCTTCCGAAGAGGTCAGTGTCGACGAATTTGGTTGAATTCGTTGATAAGTGTATTGCGGCTTTTGGGCAAGGAAACCAGGTTGATGCAGTGTACTCGGATTTCAAGTCAGCGTTCGATCGGGTTAATCACCAAGTGTTACTGTCTAAACTGCGTCATTTAGGGATTGCCAACGACTTTATTTCTTGGCTAGCGTCATATTTGTGCAATCGAGTGTATAGGGTAAAGATTGGGGAGGTTATGTCACGTTCCTTTATTGCGGACTCTGGAGTGCCCCAAGGCAGCAATTTGGGTCCTTTGCTTTTTGTTTTATTCGTTAACGACCTGCCGCGATATCTTCAGTGGGATTCTGTGCTGATGTATGCTGACGACGTAAAAATTTTCAACGAAGTGCAAATCCCTAGCGACACTGACCGCCTTCAATCTGTGATACATAAACTGACTCATTGGTGCCATATTAATAAGCTACAACTTTGTGTGGATAAATGTTATGTGATTAGTTTCCATCGTCGTAAAAATCCGTACACTCAGACTTATATGCTTGATGGTCAAGAGATTAACAGGTGTACTACTGTACGTGACCTTGGTGCCATACTTGACGCTAGTTTGACATTTCGTGAGCACTATGAGCATATTATTAGTAAGGCTAACAAATCGTTAGGTTTTGTTTTAAGGAACTCTACGGAAATCTATGACCCTGTGTGCCTTAAATCTTTATATGCGGCGCTGGTACGATCAATACTTGAATTTAATGTTGTTTTGTGGGCTCCCTACTACGACGTTTGGAACCAGAGGATAGAGTCCATTCAACGTAAATTTACTCGCGTCGCCTTACGTAGGCTTCCTTGGTGGACTAGCGGCCCTCTGCCTGATTACCAGACTCGTTGCTTGCTTCTCGGTCTGCAGCCCCTTGAACATAGGAGAGGTGTGGCTCAAGCCATGTTTATGTTCAAACTGCTGACTGGTGAAATAGATGCACCATATATTTTGAGTCAATGTCCTGTTCGTGTTCCTGTGTACTCCACGCGCAATAATGAGTTCCTATATGTGAATCCAACTACAACGAGGTACGCTGAAAATGCTCCGATACTCGCAATGTGTCGTTCTGTGAATAAGTTTAGCAATATAATAGACTTTAACCGAACCTCTGTTACTGTTAAGGAATCACTTGTTCAATGTTGGCGTAGTAATTAGTTATAAATGTTAAGTGAAGATTGTTTTGTATACTGTATTAAAACTGATGATTCATTGGGGTGATTCACCTGTTGAATCTTGAATAAAGAACCTAATAATAAGTGTGCTGATGTTCTTTCAAAATCTCTTGCGAACCTTTTCAAATTATCATTACTTAGTTGTTCGTACCCCACTGCGTGGAAATTCTGTTGGATGATTCCAGTGTACAAGAAAGGCAATAAGCATTTGGTATCCAATTATCCTGGTGTTACTTCATTATGTGCTACAGCTAAAGTCCTGGAAGGGATCGTACAACAAGCTTTAAGTAGACATGCAACTCAATATTTATCCTCTAGTCAACATGGGTTTATCCCAAAGCGATCCGTTTCGACTAATCTAGTTACGTTTGTGTCCGATTGTGTCAAAACTATGGACAAAAGATATCAGACTGATACAATCTATACTGATTTTAAGTCAGCTTTCGACTCCATCAACCACGAGATTCTGCTAGTGAAACTAAACCGACTCGGAGTACATGTTAATTTAATAGCCTGGTTCAAGTCATACCTGCACCAAAGATCTTACTGTGTGAAGTTAAATAATTCGCTGTCCGACCCTGACGTTTATTAGCTTGTCTGGTGTACCGCAGGGTAGTAATATTGGCCCTTTGTTGTTCATTCTGTTTGTTAATGACGTGGTATTTGCGCTGCCTAATCAGTCGTTACTTATGTATGCTGATGACATTAAGATTTTTTTTTTTATGTGGCACGACATCCCCTAGTGGGACAAGGCCTCTCTCCGAAGAGAGTTTGTGTGACCGAAAGACGGTATATTATAGATCGGTGGTCAGCCGTTCGTAGACATTAAGATTTACTCAATCATAAAATCTCAACTTGATGTTATATGCTTCAAGAGAGTCTCGACAGGTTCAGCACATGGTGCTCTGATAATTGTTTGTCATTGTGTGTAGAGAAAGGTTGTGTCATTAGCTTTACGACAAGATAGAACCCGATTCTAGGGGATTACAGGCTGAACTCGCGCGTTTTATCACGTAACTTAAGGATCTTGGTACGTTACTTGACCCTCTTTCGTTTCGAGATCACATCTTGTTTATTATCAACAAAGCATATTGCCAGCTAGGCTTCCTGCATCGACTAACCACTGACTTTAGAGATCCTATTTGTTTGAAACAATTATTTGTCGCGCTTGTTCGATCCATCCTAGAGTTTAATGTTGTAACTTGGGCGCCACACACTATGACTTGGTCTGCTTCAGAAAGCATTCAGCGGAAATTGACTAAGTTGGCAATCAGATGTTTAAGGTGGCCTATGGAGCAACCACCAGTATAAACCAGAAGTCTCCTCCTAGGTCTACAATCTTTAGAGAAGAGACCTCCATGTATCGTCAGCCGTCTTTAAATCGATGTGTCTGTTTGATGATTAGTGAAATGATTAGTATTATCGCTTTTGTTACGTGTTCTGTTGTATTTAAGCATAGCATTAAGCATTGCTGAGGCTCCTGCGTGTGCCATGCAATTAGGAAATAAATAAATAAATAAATAAATAAATAAATTAGGAAGCTGCACTACTGAAGCCTTGTAATGAAATTAAAAGTTCCTACATTAAATTTGATAATACAGGTGAACGTCGATTATCTGGGGGTGTCGGGACCGGGAGGTCCCCGGATAATCGAATTCCACGAATAATCGAACATATACTAAAATACGTTTGTAATACCTGGTTTGCGTCTTGGCTAGTTCACTTTTGGCCAGTTCCAGTTATTTGATTATTCATAAAACATGTTTGAATTATTTTTTTATGGTAATTTTAAATGCTAATTTCGATCAGAAAAAATTAAATTTGACACTATTCCTAAAAAAATGTAGTGAACCAACCTGATACTCTTGGAAACAATTCAACCCGGTTGTGCAGTTGTCAGTTGCAAGACACCCGGATAATCCGCCCCCCGGTTAATTCGGCCACGGATAATCGACGTCCGAATGTAGTATAGTTTACGACGAACTGATTACAGCCGTTGCCAGCCAGCTTTGCCTCGAAAGCGGGTGATTTTGTCTCTAATACACGTTATATTGAAATAGCTCATCAACTGTTGTCTCTAAAGCAACTGGTATTGAAATAGCTCATTGAAAGTTGTCTCTAACGCATCTCATTTTGTCTCTAACTCATCTGACTATGCCTCTAACGCAGGCAAGGATAAAAATAAGGAAAAACCAAAGTAATTGTCGTTATAATACATTGTAAAACTCCAAGAACAATAAACATTATTATTTTGGTATACTTTAAAGCTATTCTTATGTATTTTTAAATAATTTTGCGTTTAATTTTTATACGTGCCTGCATACGTATCAACTAAGAAGCCTGCATTGCGGTGTTCAACTCGGTGGCATAAACGCACTTGCTTGGATTAATGTATGTCACTTGACAGTTAAGATAGTGCGTTTATGCCACCGGGTTGAACACCACAATGCATAGTTGATACGTATGCCGGCACGTATAAAAATTAAACGCAAAATTATTCAAAAATACATAAGAATATCTTTAAAGTATACCAAAATAATAATGTTTATTGTTCTTGGAGTCTTACAATGTATCATAAGCACAATTACTTTGGTTTTTCCTTATTTTTCGGCTTGAGTGGGTTGCCCGCAGTAAGAGACATCCCAGTCTCCCGAACACGTGCTTTTTCGACAAGCTTGTCGGCCGGGTTTTATTAAAAGCTCGGCGGCCGAAAAATCCGGCGTAGGCGGCCGAAAAAGGTGTCGGTTTTCAAGCGCTTCGGCGTGTCCCTTTAAAAAAGTTCTTGTAAGAAGCCAAAAAGTTGATTCTTTTGGCAACGTTGCCACTTTTACGTGTGGGTTGCTCGCCCTGTGTGTTTGCCTCGCGTATTATTTCTCCGATACACGTATTTTTGCTTCTCTTCCAACAGTCTTGACTCTGCATTGCTAGGGAATAGACGTGCTCTCCGTTCACTCGCGAATCATGCGTCGTGGTTATGGTGCGCTGTTGGATCCAACGCTCGACTCAAGTCTCGATGTTCCGTTCAATGCCATGCCTGGGATCTGAAAGTAAATAGTCGGTAATGTCTGGGCTATTCCTTGCCACGAAAACGGACACGTTATACATCAAATATTAATCGATGCTATGTGATGTGCCGTTCGCTTCGTGAACGCATTGCGAATGAAGAACGTTCATTCTTTAATGTGTTTTGACCACTTTGAATTGAGGAACGTACATTTTCCACAAAATAGGGGTTTTTTTGACCGACATATTTTTATTTGAAAAATCGTTTGCGCATCATCTCGTAACTTTCTGATGCCGATGGCTCATCAGGGACCTTATGAAGATGATTTAAGGTCCTTACACACGAACGGTAGCTGGAACGATCTTGCGGTCTTCCACAAAATGTTAGTTCGGAACAATACGAAAGTTTTTACTCGTACAGGACGGCTCTAATCCCGTTCTTTCCACCTTGAATCCGCTCAAAAGTTAAAATGTATAACTAACTAAAATTAAAATATCCGAGCATGTTATATATTATGGATTTATGGTTCATCGATCTGCAACAGAATTACAACTAGCAAAAAGATAACAAATTAGAGCAAAACCTAAATGATGGACATCCAGAGGTGCATGAAGCATAGAAAATAACATACGCTTATGGACGCGGTGCGTGGGGACGCAGCGTGTGTGAGTGGGGCGCGGTGCAAGTTCTACGCGTTGAAACGCACACGCTCTCAGCTCGCCGTGCACCGCACACACTCTCATCGCGTGTTCTCTACCCACGTACGAGTGGAAGCAAGAGCGAATGCGAGATTAGAGCGAGAGATCCGAGCCAGTGGCCGAAAATTTTAGGCTGGGTAGTCAGATGAGTTAGAGCCAAAATGAGATGCGTTAGAGGCAACTGTCAGTTGTTTCAATACCAGTTGCTTTAGAGACAACAGTTGATGAGCTATTTCAATCATCGGTGGGTTAGAGCTGAACATAGGTGGCAACGGCTGTATTGTGTGGATGCTCAATCGGTATTCCGTAGACAGTGTCTTGAGTGTCCATCTTAGTATTGACCATGAGGTCAAGCCGGTCGCCCTGTAGTACATGAGTTTCGTTTTCATCCAGTCGGTCTTAGGTAACTTAAAACAATATGTTTTGACCTGAGGATGATAGCTGGATTGTATAATGTTAATTCCCAAATTAAACAGGACATCGTGAATGAGTCCATAATGAGCGGTAGTTTCCTCACCACGTGGACAGAATCTGTGGTAGTTCCTGGTACGTGACGTGAAGTACTTCCTTCGCAAGTGAGAATAGGTGGTGTTCCAGTTAATGTAGTGCAGGAGACTAAGTACCTAGGAGTAATTATTGACGAGAAAATAGCAAACCGATGTGGTGTATTGGGGAGATTAAGGAGTGACCTAAGCTTGGTTGGTAGGATTCAGTTGTATAATTATCTGATTATGCCACACCTTGACTTTTGTTCGCCGATCCTGGTTCTTGCCACACAGACCCACAGGCCACACAGAGTTTGATAGGCTACAAAGATTTATTTATTTATTGACGTTAAACAAATAGACCATGTAAAAACTTAGAGATAACTTATTTCTAGTTTAAATTAAAACAGTTAAACAAAAACTAAAAACAAAACTAATAATTAAAATTACCGATGATTGGATTTAAAATATTTTTTTTTGCATTGATTTTGACATTGTTAGATCAATAGAGTCGGAATGTTTGTTGTAACTTGCCATCATTTGATTAAGAGGTCCGAATCTAGCATAACCGGTACGGTATTGGTTCGTTGCAAATAGTTCTCTGTTTCATAATTGTCGAGACGGTACGTATATATTTAGTTTTGACAAAATTTCCGGTGCATCTATGCGTTGTGAAACCAAATCGTTAACGAAAGATATTCGCAAATTAAATTCTAGCAAATTCGCGGCGTTCTTTTAATGTTTGCATGTCAATTAGCTTGCAACGGGCCTAGTAGGACGGAAGGGGATATTGTGTCCAACCTCATTTTCGAAGGGCGAATAATAAAAATTGTTTTTGGACAGATTCAATCAAGTTTTGTCGAGAAGAAGCGAACGGTGACTAAACAATACTGCAGTATTCAAGAATGGATCGGACATAGGAATTATATAACGTTTTTAATGTATATGGATCTTGAAAATGTGGACTAAAACGTTTGATGAATCCTAACATGCTCCTAGCTCTTCCTATTATAAAGTTGTTATGTGGAATAAATGTGAACTTGGAGTCTATGATGACCCCCAAGTCTCTTACATTCTCGCACCTACCGACTACTTGGGATCCTAAGTATATTGAGCTTGTAGGGGTATTACGCTTCCTGCTTTTTTTTTTGTATGATCGACCTCGAAGGCCACCTCTCTGACCCTTTGTCCCCATCCCGCATGTGCACCAATAAGGTAGAGCTAGGATGGGAGGGTTTCGGAAGGACAAAAATCTCCTTTTACGGACGTTGTGGCACGTGACGATCCCCTGAAGGGGGAAAGCGAATGTCGCTGAAAACTTCTAGACAACCTTTGGATCAACAGACCAAAGTTATCCTGCTCTCGACGATGGACTCAAACGGGATACAATTGACATGGTTGCCCACCAATCGATTTACTCCCGTTAACTACCCGCTAAAAACCTTCCCGAAGCACTCGCTGGAAGCTCCCAGCATTTTCCCTCCCGACTTATCTCGGAGTTGGAGGAAGGACCTGTTCGGGTTGACGCCTCACATGGTTGCGTCGTTGCGAGCGGTTCCACTGCGCCGGTTGTGGTGGCACTAGCTGTGCGTTTGCAGTAGCGAGGTCGCGTCTGACATCCTCCAGCTCCTGCTCGTTGGCCGCCTCGAGCACGCGTAGCATCGCCTCGTTTCTACGCGCGTTTCTTCGTCGGGCCGTCCTGTTCCGCAGCCGTCTAATGCGTTGGAGTAGATTTCGATGTTCTCTGTTCCAGGCTACTCTTGCATTAGGCGCCATTGCATGAAGCCGGGCAGCCAGAGCCGGTCGCCAAGCTGGCGCCGCATACCGTATTATGGAGAAAGCAACGCTCGCCCATGTTCGCCTTCGGGTACTAGATGGGCCACCGTAGTTTTTCAGTAGATACTGAAGAACCCTGTTTACTTTGGTGGCTTTCTCCGTGACGTGTATAATGATGGTCCTCGATCTTGACTCCCAGGTTTCGAATACTGCGCTGCGAAATGATGACTACGTCACCGACACGAACAGGAATGCGCGGATGTCCACGCCGCAGGCTACTCACCATCACAATCTCGGTCTTGTCAACCGCCAGCGATAACGAGTGATCCCATATCTACCCTGCACCGAGGTGATAGCACGACTAGCTTCATTGGCTGCCTCCTCTGGTGTGCGACCAGCGACGGTCAGCACAAGGTCGTCGGCAAATCCCACGATGGATGATCCCGCTGGCAGCGTCGCACCCAATTTCGAGCCCTGTGGCACCCCAGCTGTGACTGCGCGCGATCTGGTCCCCGTATCAGTGGCGTAATGGAGCACTCTGTTTTCAAAGTAACTTCGGAGGATCCGCATCAAGAAGTCGGGTGTCTGCTTGTTGTAAAGAGCCTCTCCGATCACGCTCCAACTAGCCGAGTTGAATGCATTTCGTACGTCTAACCCCAAGTAACATTTTAAGTTTTATCATGGTTCTAACGATATTGTTCATGCTCGTCATTAAGTCTCATCTTAAGAGTAAAATATCTTAAAGGCTGTGATAAAACCTTCATAAACCCGTTTTAAGTGTAAGAGGGCCCACTCTACAGAACGTTGTCAAAACCATCCCTTAAAACCTTTTCTAGACCAAAAATCACTGATTGGTTTTAAGAGAAGGTTTTAAGAAGAACTTAACAGCGTATTATAGGAGGGTCCGCGACAGCCGAGCGGTAGCGCCGGTTAGAAAATCGGCCCATGAGCGCCGGGGCTCACCACCTCGACGGCGTGGGTTCGAATCCCAACCGAGACCGGACCCTCCCCTGTACGAGAGGACTGACTATCCACGTACAACAGGGAAACAAGTCTCGTAAGCCCTTGACGGGCAGGCATGACCAAGAGATCGTTACGCCAAGAAGAAGAAGTTAACAGCGTATTTACAGACTCTTCAAGTCTACTAAGATTTTAGACTTAATGATCGGTTTTATAGCTAACCTCAAAAGGTTTTAAGGATGTCAAAATTATTAAAACTATTTTGCCTGCTGAGAAATCTCTATAAAACCAATTGGACTTGGTACACCCATGTTAAAACATTGATAAAACTTGTTAAAGTCTAATAGGTCTTGGAAATGTTACTTGGGACGTCACTACCATGCAGCATCGCGGATATCGCTGATTGGTCCGCCCGAAAGACATTGCATGTCTGCCTCTATCCACCACCTCCTGGATCGCCTCTTTCGGAACCCGAATTGTCGGGGAGAGAGATGTGGACCATTAGGGTCGTCTTCCAAATGGTCGTTGAGACGACTAAGAATAAAACGCTCGAACACTTTCGAAAAGACGACGGTCGTCCGGGTGGTTTTCCAGGCTTAGGTAGCAGAACCAGCCGCTGATGTTTCCATTGGTCCGGAGAGTGGCCGCGATCGAGACAGTCCTGGAAAATGCGAGAACACTTCCGGGAACGCTCTTATCGCCGCAGTGGCAGCAGCATTCATGATACCGTCAGGGCTTGGGGCCTTTTTGGGATGCATACCGGATGCAATATTAACCAGCTCCTCATCCGTCACTGGTCGGCAGGTTGCGATGGGGTTATCGATGGCTCCGGCCAAATCATTGGTGGATGCGTTGGGAAGAGTTCATCGACTGTTCTCCCGAGAATCTCGGGATTTTTCTCTTGAGGTACACGCGCGCCCCGCACCCATGACATGACAATGCGGTACGCATCCCCCCAAAGATTGTCTTCGACGGAAGCTGCTAGTTCATCCGTGCCTTCCTGGCTGCGCGCAGCAACTCGACTCTCGTCTCGCGTAACGCTTCGTTTCTAGTGCGCTTCAGAATCGCCTCGGCGCGCTTACATGATGACAGTAACCCTTCAATTTCCGTTGTCCACCAGTATGCGTTTGTGCGGTCACGAAATCCGCTGATTCGCGACATTGTTTCGTCGCACGCTCGCATTCCCGAGTAACAAGAATATCCATGTTGCGCTATGAAAAGGGCGTTTTTCATGGTATCATCAGGATCCTGATGGAACCTGCGAAATATGTAGGTTGCGTGACAAAAACGACGTGACGCGATGTTTTTTATACAATGCGCGATGTTTTAATGGAGGCGATGTTTTCAATATACATATTGTCATCATATACAAAGGAAAATTCCCAAGTCGTAATTTTATATTAAACGAACATTTTTTATTCAAATATATTTAAGCACTTTACAAACCGTTTGTTCACTTGGAGCTGCAAGCTTGGGACCGCAAAAATCAGCCATCTCCTTGCACCAAACTTTAATTCCACCGATGACACCGCGGTTGAGCTTCTGGTGCCGCTGCTGCTCGCGTTGAACTTTGGAAGAGAAAATGAACAAAAATTAACATAGTTTGGATTCTTTCTGATTATAATTCATCTCAATAACGTTTACTTACCGAATATTAACGAAAACTGCCGTTATATTACTCTTTTCTTCACATTTTTGGTGAACTGCAATTTCACTCTGCAAGCGGTGGCAAAATCAAAACAACTCTGTTGACAACAGGCAAAACTGCCCAAGGCCTATAAAGCTGTAGGTTGGTTTACTTTGTATTGTTGACATTTGGTTCAAATTCATAAATGATTGTCAAAATAATATTTTATTTTTTCTTCATCGCTTGGTAATTATGAGCAGTGTTTGAAGTGATGATTGATATAAAACTGAACACATTGATTCTTTTTGATGCTCAATATTTGAATCTGGTTCACTTATTTCACTTTCATTCACTCAAAAAAGTGTTTTTCAATTCCCCACCACACTTCTACGAATGAAAGTAATAGCTCGGTAGAATACCCATGTTTTTGACTTAATATTTTGTTTCTTTACATTATGAATCAAGATGAATCATGGTATGAGTGACGTATAGCGATTGTTTTGGTTTTTCGCATTCGCTGTAATCAATTAAGCCGTACACAAAGAACATAATAGCGTTACGTTGTCGATAGGCGGCTGTGCGAGCGATCGTTCTTACTCTCGCAACTGCTCAAGATAAAACAAGTGCAGTGCCAATTTTCAACCTATTGATCGAGTATATTTACTGAAGCAAGAAGTTCAAGAACTTCCTGCGAAGTTTGATTTCGCCTGAGATGCGCGAGAGAAAGTCCCTTACTGCGTTTAACGCAGCAATACATAGAAAATACTGACAGTTAAGAAAACTGATTACACTGGTATTTAATATAACCCATTTTTTAAGAGCCTTCATCGTAGCCATGGTTAAATTTTGATATGAATCAATTCTCCGATTCAACTTCAGGGTTTTTATGGTTTGAAATGTTTAACGTCATTTACCAAACCTACCCTGTTTAACACGCCTTGGTCCGAACCGTTCCGTGTTGCAGTTCTATCTGCAAGTATGGGTCCATCAGGGGTGGGATGGGGAAATTCCTCCTGATGCATCGCTTCGTCGCGGTGTTTTGTTCGCAATGTTGTGCTACCGCTTGCAAGTATAGACTCGCGGAGAGGAGCACTTGGGGAAGCACTTTCATCGCCCGGGCGTTTTGTATGGAAAAAGTTGCACCTAAACCCGCCGTCGCGCAACTTTGTTCGTCGGGTTATCACCCCAGCAGCATTAATTGATGCGTCGTGCGACAAATCGTGTACATTAACATACCCCAGGAGCATTAATTTATGTGTCGTGCGACAAATCGCGTACATTAACATACAAAAGAAGAGCGTACATTTAGCGTCTATTAGAAGAGAAACTAACGCCTTATTGTACGCTCTCGTAACGTTTTGACCTGGCGGTTGCCTACATGTAGGCGCTAAATGTAAACGGTTTTTTCGGTTTAAAAATTGAAAATTCAAATTTACAGTTACATTTCTAGTTTTATTGGAATATTTTATCATTTCTATTATTTCAAACATATTTTTACAAATTTACAGCTTAATTTTCTAAAACTAACGAGTTTTGTTTCTGATGTATAGCCTATGCACTCAAATTGTTGATTGTCCCCGTTCTGTAAAATAAAACACCATATTATTTCAAAAGTTTGGCTGAAATTTAATAGCATACTTACATTTTTTGTTGATATTATTGCTAATAGTAAGTAAACTATTTAGCTTATTCCGCTAACCACGTGCTGTGAGGAAAAAAAGTAGTAGGAAAAAAGCAGTACTTACATAGTTTGACTTGCATGCAAAAATCGGTGTATTGTTGAAGATCCGTTCATATTGCATTGGGATATGTATGGCGGCAGGTTGGTTCTAGGGAAGTATGCATATTATTAAAAATTGGTATATTTTGTTATCATTACGCTAAAAATGTCTGAAAGAAAAAAGAATCAAGAATTTGTTGCTTTATAACTATATGGAAAGCATGAGAGCATATTACCTAAAACAAAATTTATCGGCACATGCACAAGTTCACACCTGATCGCTGATTTGAATCCAAATTGGCTTCTCGCGGTTCCACACCCGCTCTAATTCCTACAGAAATTCTTCTCTATACCCAATTGATGTTTTCGATGAACTCAACTATACTGATTTGGAGGAAAACATGATTCAATTTCCAAACCATCAATATTAATAAATATTCAATGTAAATTAACAACTTACTATTACATTCACTTGGAAGAGATGATGAACATCAAGAGATCTACTGGATGTTTTCGTCTTTACATCATTGGATGCAGATGGAGCTATTTCCAGCCCGGCTTCTTTCGTGTATATGAGCTCCCAAAGAATATTATGCCGTTGGTAACCATCTTCGACGAGAGGGAGAGAAATGTTCGTCTTCTGCAAAATTGAAAAACTTCCATAAATTACTTATTGCTACTTACGCAATACGGAATGGCGGCTTGCTCTGTATAATGCACTCGGCGCAAGTGGTCTACCCATAGTCGGCCTGGGGTAGTCTTCGAAATACGGTGTGATCCTCGTGATTCGGCCCGGTTCTTTCAGTGGAGTCACTTGAGGGCTTGTTCTTTGTGTCCACCGTCTAACGTTTACTTAATTCCACGGCACAAATACAGTCCACATCAGAGGTCGGAACGGCGACCGCTGGAACTGAGGCGTAACGGCGCCTCTTCCGTTGACGATCTCATCAAATCTGCAATAATATATTGTTGGGACTGAACCATACCGAAATACAATTGCATTCAACTTACCAACCACTCTGCCATGTCAGGATAAGGAAGTGGGACTGCAATGCGCAATGCTTGACTACAAACAAACATTCCTCAATTACCGGTTCCCGTACCGTTATGTTAAACGATTCACATGTTTGTTGTAAAGAAAACATGTTTAATGTTTCCAAACTTACAATGAACACTCACTTTTCACGTTGTTTTTGCTGTTAAAGCAAAAACAGTATTTTTTATCGATTGGAGTCTCCTAAGCGCTGCGCACAAGTTTGTTTTGGTTTGAAGATGTCAAGTAACAACAAGACCCGAGCTCATATAGCATCTGATTCAAGCGGCTCTTTCGTCAACAGTGGAAACCATGAAGGCAGTAATTCTTGAGCCATTGAAGTCGGAGATTCGCAATGCATTGTTGGCCCAACACTCCAGTCCAGTTAGCAGCCGAGCGGCCGGTGTGGATCGCCCAATGTTTCCTGTCCCCAAACGACGCAGAACTTTTGCCGAGGTCCTTGAACCTCAAACGCCCGTGCCTGCTATTACCAATACCGAGACGCCCAATCTGATGCAAAACAACCCAACCAGTCGTCACGCCCGCCATGATTATATTACGGGTACAAATACATCGTCATCTCCAACATTAGCATCTGTAGTACGTCACTGCTGGATTCATCTATCAGGCCTTCCAAACACAACAACAGCCGATCAAGTGTCTACTTCAATAGAACGACGTTTAAATACGGATGACGTGTTGTCCTTCGTCCTTCTGAAGAAAGGAGTTGAAGCTTCTTCTCAACGTTCTTTATCATTTAAAGTGAGGATACCGGTATCATTTCGTGAGGCGGCCTTTAATCCTGACATTTGGCCCGATGGTCTGCGTGTTAGACCTTTCATCGATCATCCATATAACCGTCAACGGTTACCGCACACCAATACCCGTCCATACCAACAATCCGGCATTCCTAACTCAGCTGGTTCGCCATGCGATGCGAGCGTCAACGCCACTCTGGTGTCCCCGGCCTCTCTCCCTGGTGTCACCAACAATACATCTTCCCGCATACCAAACAGGCCTGCTTCGGTCCAACAGCTGACTTTGGACAGATTTTTTCTGTCAAAACAAACTCGATGAGTTAAAATCGATACCAGAAAATCGATCTGAGCCTGATATATGTAAACAACGACGTGTTGCGCAGGAAAAAAAAGTTGATAAGGCCAGTAAACGGAAAATCGCTGATCTTGAGCAATCGACACCTCCCCAGGTTGTTGAACGTATATATACACAACCAAACAACACAGGCACTGAAATTCTTATTTACTGTCAAAATTTTAATCGTATGAAAAGTGCCACTAAGATTCGTGAAATTCATAACAATGTGCAAAGTTCTTCTTACTCCATTATTTTAGCAAACGAAACTAGTTGGGATGAGAGTGTCAAAAGTGAAGAAGTATTTGGAAATATATACAACGTATTTCGCGACGACCGCGATTGTCTGCATTCAGAAAAGAAGTCGGGTGGAGGAGTACTTATAGCAATATTAATGAAATTCAATTCTGAGCTCATCCCCGCTAGGAAATTCGCTGAATTTGAACATGTTTGGGTTAAGGTGAATCTCCTGGGTGAAACACACGTATTCGTCTCAGTATATTTTCCCCCACACAATGCCCGAAAAGAGGCTTATGAACTTTTCTTCAACACCGCAGACGATATAATGTCCAGTTTGCTTCCTGCGGTCAAAGTTCATATATATGGTGACTTTAACCAGCGCACCATTGATTTCATTCCAGATTCAGATAACGAATGTATTCTGATTCCACTGATTGGTGAAAATGAAACACATCAGTATATCTTTGAAAAAACTGCTAACTTAGGTCTAAATCAGATAAACCATGTTAAAAATACGCAAAATTGTTACCTAGATTTTTTCCTCACTAACATCTATGAAGACTTTTACGTTACTCAATCCTTATCCCCTCTTTGGAAGAACGAAGCATTTCACACTGCCATAGAGTTTTCGTTATTTATACATAGCAATCAACGGCCTTCTGAATGTGAATTCGAACTCGTATACCAATATCATCTCGCAAACTACTCTGAAATTAAGCATAAACTTAAAATGATAAACTGGCAGATACTTTCAGCATCCGCAGAATCTGTTGAAACTGCAGTTCAAGAATTTTATAAAATACTTGATGATGTTGTAGTTGAACATGTACCATCTAAATCTGTTAGGCGAAACTGTAGAATAGGCCAACCAGTTTGGTTCAACAAGGATATAAAACATCTAAAGAATCGGAAGCAAAAAGCACATAAATTTTATAAACAAAATATGAACGATAGGAACCTTACAAATTACCTTAATATTTGCAACCAACTCAATCTTGCAATTCAATCTGCATACGAAGAATACAACTCAAAAACAGAGTCAGAAATAAGAACACGACCCAAATCATTCTTCAAATTTGTCAGAACCAAACTTAAATCTAACAACTTTCCATCCAAAATGCACTTTAACGAATCAATCGGTGAAAACTCGTTCGACATCTGCAAACTGTTCTCTCTTTTCTTCGAAACAATATATACAACATTCTCTGACATAGATCGCGATCGCGAATATTTTGATTTCTATCCCGACTTTGCTGAAGACGTCAATGTGAGTGCAGTAAACAAACAGGATATACTAGAAGCTATAAACAAATTGGATGCCTCTAAAAGTTCTGGCCCTGATGGGATCCCACCGATCTTCCTAATTAATGTTAAAGAAGAGATTGTTATACCCTTACTTTTTATTTTTAATTTGTCACTTGCATCTGGTGTATTCCCTACACCGTGGAAAAAGTCTTTCCTAATTCCAATCTTTAAAAGTGACAAGAAATCTGATATCTGTAATTACCGCGGCATCGCAATAATGTCATGCATCCCTAAACTTTTTGAATCCATCATTAACAAAAAACTTTTTTGATCAAACCAAACACAAATTAACCACTATGCAGCACGGATTTTTCAAAGGACGCTCAACCGCTACAAATCTTCTCGAGTTTGTTGATTATTCTTTGACAGCAATGGACAATGGTAACTATGTAGAAACTCTTTACACAGATTTTAGTAAAGCTTTCGATCGCATTGATATACCTCTGTTATTGTTTAAATTGCAAAAATTTGGAGTTAAACCTAACTTTCTAAAATGGCTGGAGTCTTATCTAACTGATCGTAAACAAATTGTTAGATTCAATGGGAAACAAGGCGATCCCATATCAGTCACTTCTGGAGTCCCCCAAGGCTCGCATCTCGGCCCACTTCTTTTCATCATGTTTGTTAATGATATTTCATTTGTACTCCAGAATGTAAAAATTCTTATGTATGCAGATGATATGAAACTCTTTCTGGAGATCAAAGAAGTTAACGATATCGAACTATTTCAGGAAGAAATCAATAAATTCTACATCTGGTGTAACAAAAGCCTGTTACAATTGAATATTGGAAAATGCCACTCTCTCACTGTAAGCAGGAAGCGTAACACCCCTACAAGTTCAATATACTTAGGATCCCAAGTAGTCGGTAGGTGCGAGAATGTAAGAGACTTGGGGGTCATCATAGACTCCAAGCTCACATTTATTCCACATAACAACTTTATAATAGGAAGAGCTAGGAGCATGTTAGGGTTCATCAAACGTTTTAGTCTAAATTTTCAAGATCCATATACATTAAAAACGTTATACAATGCCTATGTCCGATCCATCCTTGAATACTGCAGTGTGGTTTGGTCACCGTTCGCTTCCTCTCGACAAAACTAGATTGAATCGGTCCAAAAGCAATTTTTATTATTCGCCCTTCGAAAATTAGGCTGGACACAATATCCCCTTCCGTCCTACGAGGCCCGTTGCAAGCTAATTGACATGCAAACATTAAAAGAACGCCGCGAATTTGCTAAGGTATCTTTTGTTAACGATTTGGTCTCTCAACGCATTGACGCACCAGAAATTTTGTCTAAGCTAAATATATACGTACCATCCCGACAATTACGAAACAGAGAACTATTTGCAACGAACCAATACCGTACCGATTATGCTAGATTCGGACCTCTTAATCAAATGATGGCAAGTTATAACAAACATTCTGAATCTATTGATCTAACAATGTCAAAGCCAATGCTTAAAAATTATTTTAAATCCAATCACCGGTAATTTTTGTTGTTAGTTTTGTTTTTATTTTTTGTTTAACTGTTTTAATTTAAACTAGAAATAAGTTATCTCTAAGTTTGTACATGGTCTACTTGTTTGACGACAATAAATAAATAAATAAATAAATAAATAAATAAATAAATAAATAAATAAATAGATTGAATTTGAATGTGATATCGAAGTTGAGTTTTGCTTACCGAGGTTACTGGAAATCAATTTTACACCATCACAACCAACAACAATTCGTAAGCAGAAGACGATGAGTGCAAAAAAATACGTTCAATTTTTTATTATTCGATCGACGCAACTTGTTCTAAATGAACCAACCTCTTTTTATATGAGTGTTGCGCGGAGCACACTAGCGCCCCTTCTGATTATTCCTGTGTGACGCGGATGGTTTGGGAACCTTTGGGGTTATAGCCGTTATGCTGTGGTGTTATGTTGCCCATCGCATCGATTAACGAATCGTTACTATGGCTATCGTACGATCGTATCATTTAACGTAGCTGGGGATCGTACTATCGCATTATTTAACGAAGCTGGGGTATGGCACGATGATCGCTGTTCGTGTAATCACTGAGCACCTGCCGGTCTTCGGGAGTCGCGATATTGGAGCTTGCGAACGTCATATCCATTATCGACGGTGCAGCTACTCCGTTGCCGACAAAGGTTGGTCTATTGCCGCGGTTAAGCAATTGTACGATATTGCGACGCCTAAAGGTAGACTACAGCCACAGAACTCTACAAGGTTCTGAACAGTTAGGAATTTTTTAATTTAACGAAACCCTACAAGTACCGGTGTATTGATAACCTGCTGTTCAAAAATAACGGTTTATTGATAACAGTCTCACCGGTGTCCAGACCAGACATCGCTATCACAACATTTGCGACGTAATTAACCTTCAGATCTACAACCGCCTACCTGGGTAAGTTTTGCCCTTTTATTTTGCAATTACTTCGAATTGATCTGTTATATCGACTCGAAATTCCTGGAATGCCTGAAGCAACATGTTCTCTATCATTCTGCCGAAAACCGACTTTTTATTTTTATTCTAAGTATTTTTTTACACCATTTTTCTATTTATACCCCTTAAATCTACAATCGCCTACCTGGGTAAGTCATACGTTTTGTACGAGAGTTTATATTTTTCTGTACCAAGACAAACCACCAGTAGGTGAAAGGAGGTGCCCCTCGGGTTTTTCTTTTTATATTTATATTGAAAACAATCCAAATTTATCTAAGACACACTATGAAAGACTGTTTTACTCCTCGAACTCCTCGAACAATTAGTAATGAGATAAACTCGAAGACGATGTACAAATATGCAAATTATGCTACATTTTGGACCACACAGCGGCAACGAAAGCATTCTAGGTGAACTTTCATAATTTTTACACAAAATAATAATTTATTAATTGCAAGAAAATCATGATGCAACAGGTTGAATTAAATACAAAAGAAACTGTTATCGTTTGAAACAAAACGATCGAATTTATGTATATGAGCTAAGTTTTAAAATGTTATGGCTTAAATATCAGTTCTAACAATGTATAATGAAGAATTTCCTCCAGATATGCCACTGAATTTACTGAGGAACATGAACATTTCCAAAACGTAAAATTTAATAGAAAAATATTTCTACATCTTTGAAATTTCAATTTATTAGCAAAAATGTTGAAGGCACCAAGAAGTTACTTCACCAGAAACTTAAGAAGTATAAACAAACACAATAACTTATTGAAAATGTATGGTTTACAGAGTTGGCGATTGTAGATCCATGGGATAAAATTTTCTTTGAATGAAAAAATTAGTTACTTATCGAATTTTTAATATTATTATTTGAATGGGATGTGATAGAAAACATTCTTAAGTATCATTACTGAAAATTTCAACTCACTACGTCATCTAGAACAAAAGATATTAGCTTTGAAGCACAGCAAAATGCAAACCCCCATACAAAACGTATGGCCTACCCGGGTAGGCGGTCGTATGTTAACGTAGGTATTTTTGGTCGTAGACCTGAAGGTTAAAGGCGTTCAGAAAACCAAATAAACCCAACTTGAGAAACAACTAGAGGTGAAAGAAGTCACCCGGCTCAAAGCCTCTATAATACATGTATACTACTATTTGAGAAACAACACTGAGAGGTGAAAGAAGCCACCCGGCTCAAAGCCTCTATAAAATATATATACTACTACTACTACTTGAGAAACAACACTGAGAGGTGAAAGAAGCCACCCGGCTCAAAGCCTCTATAAAATATATATAATACTATATACTACTTGAGAAACAACTGATGTTTTTGTTAGGCTCTGTCCCCAACATACCTAGCAGTGTAATCCACAGAAAGTCCCTGGCGGGTAGCGATCTGTGGACACTACACTTGCGTTCTCCGGTACAGTTGGACAAACCCAGAATATTTGGACCCGTTTCCTCTTCTCACTATCCTCCTTTTCTAACAAGTTCCGGAGTAGGCCGTACCCTACAGCAATCTTACACCGAGCAGTTCAGCCGTCGCAATTAGTTCTTCTCCTCGACGGCAAGTATTTCGACGACCCCAGTCCACGGCCGACGCGTTGAAGTCACCTGCAAGAACAATTCGTGGACATCCGCGTACCGCCGACACAATCGCCTCCATGAGAGTCCGAAACCTCGCCAAATCCCACGCGGGGGAAGCGTAGCAGCTAACAAACGTGATGCCGTTCACGTCAGCCGCCACCATACCTTCTACCACGCAGTGCACTTTTTGTACCGGGTGATTTCCAAGTGCTACTATCGCCGTCGTAGTCACAGTGTTTGCAACCCAGTTATTTTGGGGCAAGCGGTAGAAGTCGGACAATAGAGCAACGTCCGACTCTTTCACACGAGCAAGCTGAGTGAGCAGGTCCTGAGCCACCCGGCTCTGCCGCAGATTTAGTTGAATTACTGCGAAAATGATGGCTGGTATCCACATTGTGCAGCTCCCGTGTGGTGGCCCACCGCAGGTTATGCACTTCGCCGCTTTGTTGCAGCCCTTAGCTTTGTGGCCTTCCGTTCCGCACCGACGACATATTCTGGAGCGGTCTGGGCCCTTGCAATCACGAGCGTAGTGCCCACGAAGGAGGCATTTAACGCACTGGACATCCTCTAGGCGTTGCTGTTCTGCTCCCTGTATCCTGCAGACTGAATAGCCGATCTTCCATCTACTACCGACGATGGCGTCGACGAGTCTCTTCGGAACTCGCACCATAGCCTTCTGATCGCCTTGGGCATATCTTCGTAGTCGGACCGCTTCAGCAGCAACTGGGATATTCAGCTTTTCAGCCATGGCCACAGTTACTTCCTGCTTTGATGTGAGCATGTCGATCCCTCGGATGACAATGCTCACGGACTCTACCAAGAGGGACACTTTACACCCTACTGGAACGATCTCTTCTAGAATTTTTTTTAGTGGCCATGCCATCCGCATCTCGCGTAAGGACCATCACAAGCTCGTCTTTCGCGGTTCGGTTTCCCTTCTTGATAAACTTTGAGATCTTTTGGTCGTTCCGTACTGCGAAATATATCTCTTCATATCCCACCCCGGGAGCTGGGGACACACAGATCGCTTCCGGTTTCACGCGTTTCTTTCGTGGAAACTTCTCGCCAGCTAGAAAGACAGTCTCTTGTATAGCCTTCGATGGGTTGCCCTTACCCTTACGCTTACCCCTGCGCCTTCTCTTTACGATCGTGTAAACCGCGTCAGTTTGCTCTTGATGCTGCTGCTGTTCTTGCTGGACAAAGTACTGCTGCTGCTGCTGCTGCTGCTGCTGTTTTTGTTGCGTACCCCTCATGAGCAACACCTCCAGTGCCTGTCGAGATTTACGGTCTCGGTCCAATTCGGTAACCAGGAGTTCAATTTCCTCGCTGAGCAGCGCCTCCAGCGCCCGAAGAGATTCCCGCTCTCGGTCCAATTCGGAAGCCATGAGTTCAACCTTTTCGCCGATCTCGTCAATTCTCTTGGTAAGAATGGAGACTGAATTGGGTGCAGGGTAAATGATGGTTTCCTCGGAGCTCTTCTCCGCTGAAGGCAAGATTGTCTGTGTGGTCGAGTGACCTGCTGTCTTCTTAATCGGCGTCACAATGGACAACGGATGTTACGGGCAGACGATAGGTCTCGTTCGAGTTAAAAAATTGGTTCTCGAATTGGCATGTCAAAATATAAAATGTATACACAGACCACACAGACAAGAAAATGAAAGTAAAGGAAGGAACGAAAAACCAACAAGATGGCCATAAAATGCTTGAATTGGTCAGAAAAGGTTTGTTGGTCTAACACAGAACAACCACGAGTAAAATTTAGGATAAACGCAAAGCATGGAAACAGCGATTACCGCTGTCGTTGCACCAATGCAAACTCGCATGTAGATTACGGTAAAGGAAACGATTGTTACTTTCGGTACCAAGTACAATCGTGGACCAAAATACATTTGACTTCCCGGATACGATTCATCGGGAACAAGATGTGTAAGCATGCGTGCAACGACACCGCTAAACGTATGGCGCGACAAACATCAATAATTAAATCAAAACATGGTTTACTCAAAGCGCGGGAGCAAAAGGCAGGGAAAGCAAGATCGCTTAAGGCCACAAAGTCGAGAAGTCTGTAGAAAGAATTTTTACAATTTAAATTTAATTAATTTTACTTATTTAACTTGTTAATTTTTTAACAAGCACAAATCCAGATAACCGAATTCCAACGAAACAACATTGTAGAAAGAACGAACGATCGAGCGAAGCAAGAACGCGTCGATAAACAATCTTCAATTGTTTACGCGATCGACATAAGGGTTCAAGTACATGGCCTGCATAAGATCCGAATACGTGACATTGAATCAAGGGCAGGCTAAACACAACATTGAAGCCTATGACGAAAGAACTAAATTCAAATTGAAACATAGTAACGCATGACCAAATCATGCGAAAGTCAGTGAGTCAGGCCAAAACATAAGCATCTAAGCCTAGACAACAATGTAGTCACAAATGGCACTTTCGAAGTTCAACAGAACAACTGCGAATATGTTCGAACGAACATGAATGAACAAGTTGGAACAGGAATTTACGCTAATCTAACGCAACTGCAAACAAATCTGGATTCTGGAGCGAGATCCTTTATCTCGCTCGCGCTCTTTAGTTCATAGAAACCATTTAGGTATATAAGACCGAGAAATTTGGAATAAAATCAGACTTTCATGGGAATCCATCCGAGGCTGTCACCTTGACCGTCTTGGTACGAGGCTCGTGGATGTTCTCATCATCTCAACCTCGACACTTGCGAGGAAAGGAAGATCGGTCTAATAATTTTTTTACCCTTTCAGCAACCTTACCCTAAGGACTTAGGAAATTTTGAGAGCGTCCCCTCTGGCGTTGGCATAGTCACGACACGGACCAAACTCTCAGGAAATCCACAAGTTCAATTCCCTCCTTACCCCAAGGGCTCAGGAAATTTCGAGAGCGTCCCCTCCGGCGTCGGCGTAGTCACGGCACGGACCAAACTCTCGGAAAATCCGCAAGTCCTATTCCAACCCGGTTGCGATTTCTCCGTTGTCGGCGTAGTCACGGCGCGGACCGATCGTACCGAATCAACCTTCCTATCCCAGTCCAAAGACTCAGGAAAATTCGAGAGCGTCTCCTCCGGCGTCGGCGTAGTCACGGCACGGACCAAACTCTCGAAAGATCCAAAGTTCTTCCCATCCTCGGTAGCGATTTCTCCGTTGTCGGCGTAGTCACGGCGCGGACCGATCGTACCGAAAGCCAGCTTCCTAACCCTATCCGAAAGACGTAACGATAATTCGTTGGAATCTCTTTCCGTTGGCGGCATAGTCACGTCGTGGACCGAATTCTCGGTTATCGTCAAGTCCAGGTTTTAGCATCACACGTTGTTTTCTCCGGTGTCGGCATAGTCACGGCCCGGACCGAACACGTTGATACTAAAGCCGAAGGAGTCAAGTGCACAGTAAAAGGTGTTCGCGTTGGAGACGACTGACGCACACGGTCAAGCTACCTTCGCGCTTGATCGGACAATTCCACGTCGTTACAACGGATCAGCTAACCCCCTTTGAACGCTTGCTCGCCTGGGGCGCAGCGGCAGTTTGCTTAGCGAAGGGATACCCGGTGTTTTTCCAGCCAGTCGGACCGAAAACCGCGTCACATGTTGGGTGGAAGCCATGATCGAAACGGACATCTACATACACACACACGAACGGGCTTTGAACAGCTGATACCGCATTCACTTCCTTCTCTTCGCAATTACTTTTCGAATAATCGGACAAACCTGCCCGTCTACCTCCACCCGGACTTCGTGCTGCTATTACGACTTTTCTGGATATCTGCAAAGAATATTATGTATTAAAGTAATCTTTTCTTATTCAATTTCATTAGAAAAAAATATTAGCAAACAATCTTTGCAAAACTTCCTGTTCGCTTCACAGCCTGCATCTTTTACGCTTCCTGCTTACAGTGAGAGAGTGACACTTTCCAATATTCAATTTTAACAGGCTTTTATTACACCAGGTGTAGAATTTATTGATTTCTTCCTGAAATAGCTCGATATCGTTAACTTCTTTGATCTCCAGAAAGAGTTTCATATCATCAGCGTACATAAACATTTTCACATTCTGGATGACAAAATGAAATATCATTAACAAACATGATGAAAAGAAGTGGGCCTAGATGCCAGCCTTGAGGGACTCCAGAGGTGACTGATATGGGATCGCCTTGTTTCCCATTGAATGTAACAATTTGTTTACGATCAGTTGGATTAGACTCTAGCCATTTTAGAAAGTTAGGTTTAACTCCAAAATTTTGTAATTTAAACAATAACAGAGCTATATCAATGCGATCGAAAGCTTTACTAAAATCTGTGTAAAGAGTTTCTACATAGTTAGCATTGGCCATCGCTGTCAAAGAATAATCAACAAACTCGAGAAGATTTGTAGAGGTTAAGCGTCCTTTGAAAAATCCGTGCTGCATAGTGGTTAATTTGTGTTTGGTTTGATCAAAAAATTTTTTGTTAATGATGGATTCAATATGTTTATGTATGCATGACATTATTGCGATGCCGCGGTAATTGCAGGTATCAGATTTCATGCCACTTTTAAAGATTGGAATTAGAAAAGACTTTTTCTACAGTGTTGTGGGAATATGTTGGGAATTAAAAATAAAAAGTAAGGGTAAAATAATCTCTTCTTTAATATTCATTAGGAAGATCGGTGGGATCCCATCAGGGCCAGAACCTTTAGAGGCATCCAATTTATTTATAGCTTCTAGTATATCCTGTTTTTTTTACTGCACTCACATTGACGATTTCAGCAAAGTCGGGATAGAAATCAAAATATTCGCGATCGCGATCTATGCCAGAGAATGTTGTATATATTGTTTCGAAGAAAAAAAAGAAAAGTTTGCAGATGTCGAACGAGTTTTAACCGATTGAGTCATTTTGGATGGAAAGTTGTTATATTTAAGTTTGGTTCAGACAAATTTGAAGAATGACTTGGGTCGTGTTTTTATTTCTGACTCTATTTTTGAGTTGTATTCCTCGTATGCAAATTGGATTGCCAGATTGAGTTGGTTGCAAATATTAAGGTAATTTGCAAGGTTCCTATCGTTCCTATTTTGTTTATAAAATTTATGTGCATTTTGCTTCCGATTCTTCAGATGTTTTATGTCCTTTGTTGAACCAAACTGGTTGGCTTATTCTGCAGTTTCGCCTAACAGATTTAGATGGTACATGTTCAACTACAATATCATCAAGTATTTTATAAAATTCTTGAACTGCAGTTTCAACAGATTCTGCGGATGCTGAAAGTATCTGCCAGTTTATCAGTTTAAGTTTATGCTTAATTTCAGAGTAGTTTGCGAGATGATATTGATACACGAGTTCGAATTCACATTCAGAAGGCCGATGTATAAATAACGAAAACTCTATGGCAGTGTGAAATGGTTCGTTCTTCCAAAGAGGGGATAAGGATTGAGTAACGTAAAAGTCTTCATAGATGTTAGTGAGGAGAAAATCTAGGTAACAATTTTGCGTCCGGGTGGGGGTCCGCGACAGCCGAGCGGTAGCGCCGGTTAGAAAATCGGCCCATGAGCGCCGAGGCTCAGCACCTCGACAGCGTGGGTTCGAATCCCAACCGAGACCGGACCCTCCCCTGTACGAGAGGACTGACTATCCACGTACAACAGGGAAACAAGTCTCGTAAGCCCTTAACGGGCAGGCATGACCAAGAGGTCGTTACGCCAAGAAGAAGAATTTTGCGTATTTTTAACATGATTAATCTGATTTAGACCAAAATTATCAGTTTTTTCAAAGAAATACTCAAGTGTTTCATTTTCACCAATCAGTGGAATCAGAATACTTTCGTTTTCTGTATCTGGAATGAAATCAATGGTGCGCTGGTTAAAGTCACCATATATATGGACTTTTACCGCAGGAAGCAAACTGGACATCATTTCGTCTGCGGTATTGAAGAAAAGTTCATAAGCCTCTTTTCGTGCAGTGTGTGGTGGAAAATATACTGAGATGAATACATGTGTTTCACCCAGAAGATGCATCTTAACCCAACCTTGAACATGGTTCAGCAAATTTCCTAGCGGGGATGAGTTCAGATTTGAATTAGACTAATATTGCTATAAGTACTCCTCCTAGTTACCTACTTATGTGGCGCTACAACCGCTGAGCGGTCTTGGCCTGACGAAGCTCCATCCGAAACCGCTCACGGTCGCTCGCCACGTTGGTCCAATTCCGTGTCCCGGCTTTATTGGCGGCTTCGTCTACGCCATCCTTCCACCTCAATTTAGGCCTACCACGCCTCCTCTGTCCTTGGGAACAGCCTAAAAGGACTTTACGGGCTGGGTCGTCCGGTGCCATTCTAATGACATGACCAGCCCACCGGAGCCTGGCGAGTCTAATTCGCTGTACGACAGTGAGGTCACCGTACAGCTCGTAGAGCTCGTCATTATAGCGGCTCCTCCATTGTCCCTCCTCACATACGGGGCCAAAAATCCTCCTGAGCATCTTCCTCTCGAACACGGCTAAGAGTGTTTCGTCAGATTTGGACAGAGTCCATGTCTCGATGTCGTATGTGAGCACTGGTACCATGTATGTCCGGTATAGTCCCAGCTTCGACTGTCTTGACAGGTATCGTGAGTGGAAGAGATTTCTCAGACTGTAATATGACCGGTTGGCTGCCAGCACCCTAGCGCGAATTTAATCTTCAATGTTGTTGTCGGTGCTGACCTTTGACCCAAGGTAGGTGAAATTTTGGACGACTTCAAAAGTGCGTTCACCTACTTGTACGTCACCCCCGCGTAGGCTTTCGGCAATTGTTGGCAGGGCCGCTGATGGTGCCACCATCATCTTGGTTTTTCCCTCGTTTATCTGCAGTCCGAGGTTATTCGCCGCTTGCTCGATCCTTCAGAAGCATACCATCTGCTACATAGGAGAGTCTTCTACCAATAATATCAATATCATCAGCGTATGCCAGGATCTGTATTGACTTATAGAAGATGGTCCCCGAAGTTTCCACCTCCGAGTCTCGGATGCCCCTCTCTAGCGCTAGGTTGAAGAGTATACAGGCAAGCCCATCCTCTTGGCGCAGTCCCTTGGTGGTAGCAAAGGAACTTGAGAGTTTTCCATCCACCTTCACCTGACAAGTAACGTTGGTCATGGTCATTCTTACAAGTCTGATTAATTTAGCCGAGATTCCAAATGAGCTCATGGCTTGATACAGTTTACCCTGGCTATGCTATCATATGCGGCTTTAAAGTCAATGAAGAGATGGAAAGTGTTTTGTTGGTACTCTGCCATCTTCTCCAAGACTTGCCGTATGGTGAAGATCTGATCAGTGGTTGATCTCCCTCTTCGGAATCCCCTCTGATAGTTTCCTACTATCCCTTCAGCGTATGGGTCAAGTCGTTCTTGAAGAACGAGGGAGAATATTTTGTAGGCAGTATTCAACACCGTAATACCCCTGTAGTTATTGCAGTCTAACTTATCTCCCTTTTTGTATATGGGGTAGATGATACCAATATTCCAATCACAAGGCATCGATTCGCTATCCCATATCTCAGATATCAGTCGATGAATTTCGTTCTCTAGATTTGCGCCTCCGTTTTTTATCAGTTCGGCTGTTATTCCGTCCGTGCCAAGCGACTTATTGTTCTTGAGGCGACGGATAGCCTTTCGTGTTTCTTCAATGCTAGGTGGCTGAAGCATGATTTCATCTGCTGGTGGAGCCTCCAGCTGCTCGTTAAACTGATCATTTAGTAATTCATCGAAGTACTGAGCCCACCGCGAGAGGACCTCTGGCTGGTTGCTGACCAGATCTCCATCCTTACTGTGACAGCAGGTCACCTTCGGAGTAAAGGTGCTTCGGTGGCTTGCTATCGCTTGGTAAAACTATCTTGTGGGTCCGTAACGCACTCTGGTTTCCTCGAGTTTTTGCATTTTAGCGTCCTCCCACAGTTGCTTTTTCCGCTTGAAAACTAATTTCTCTTCACGTCTAAACCGGTGATATTCTTCTGCGCATGCCCGTGTTCTTTGTTTCTGCTGCATTGCTCGGTATGCGCAGTTTTGCGTTCATTCACAAGTCTACACTCCTCGTCGTACCAGCCAGATCTGGTGTTGCCACGACGTTCTCCTAAAATGTTTTTGGCACAGTTCGTGATCGTTGTTTTTAGAGCATCCCATCTCCCGCTCGTATCTGATTCTCCTTTTTGCAGTAGTAGAGATTCATCTATGGCTCCCTGGTAGGAGAGTTGGACTCGACTGTCCTTAAGAGAGTCCGTTTTGTATCGTGTCTGCGTGTTGTTTCTACCCACGTTGGCTCGTGGGCAGGCGATCCTGCATCTTATCATTTAGCCAACCAGGTAATGATCAGAATCGATGTTGGCCCCTCTATAAGTTCTGACGTTTAACAGACTCGATTGGTAGCGGCGATTTATCAACACGTGGTCGATCTGGTTGGAAGTGGCTCCATCCGGGGATAAACGTGATTTTGTGGATGTCCCGTCGCGCAAACTTGGTACTTCCGATGACCAGATTGCTCGCTGCTGCGAACTGGACCAATCTACTACCGTTTTCATCACTGTGCTCGTGTACACTGTGGGTTCCGATGTACTGGCGGTACATCGACTCCCTACCGACTTTTACATTGAAGTCCCCCAGGATGATTTTGAGGTCATACCTGGGGCAACTTTCATAGAGTTTCGCGAGGCGGCCGTAAAACAGGTCCTTCTTCTCTTCATCTTTGTCTTCGGTAGGGGCATGAACGTTAATGAGGCTTATATTATAAAATTTGCCTCGCATGCGCAGGTAGCATAGCCTATCGTTTATAGCCTTGAAATCAATGACTGCGGACTTCGCGCGTTGACCTACGGCGAAGCCCGTGCCGAGCATGTGGTGGCGGTCGTGGCAGCTGTAGTAGTTGTCGTAGCTACTGCCACGCCTATTCTGCACATCACTACCTAGCCAGCGTATCTCTTGTAGTGCGACGATGTCCATGTTTAGCTTGGCTAGTTCTTCGTCCAATTGTTTCAAGGCTCCGGTTCTATACATTGTGCGTACGTTCCATGAGCCCATTTTAATCGTTGTCCGGGGGCGTTGCATAGGTCCGTTACCGTTGAATCCGTTCCGTATATTCGTTCGTCTTTCTGTAGTCGGAGGTACTGGGGCCGGGTGACTGGCCCTGCGACCCAGTGGCTGCCAAAGCTGCTTTGGTTGCGCCTGGTTGCCCCCCAGGCGTTCAAGCAGCCCGGCAACCCGGACTGCTCACCGCCCTTCTACCTTAGGCATGCAACCCCATCCTCCAAAGGGGGTGGGATTGGACCCGGATAAGCGGGGCTACATGTACACGGTCTGTATGGCTTGGACATACCAGAATAGGAGTTGGGTAGGAGAATCTATATAGCCTTCAGGAGGCGTCGGATCCTACCCCATTCACAGACCAAAGTGCTCCTCCACCCGACTTCTTTTCTGAATGCAGACAATCGCGGTCGTCGCGAAATACGCTATAAATATTTCCAAATACTTCTTCACTTTTGACACTCGCATCCCAGCTTCTATGGAGTAAGAAGAACTTTGCACATTGTTATGAATTTCAGGAATCTTAGTGGCACTTTTCATACGAGTTTTTGGCGATACGAAAATGTTGGCAGTAAATAAGAATTTCAGTGCCTGTGTCGTTTGGCTCTGTATTGCAAAATAAAGCCATGTATTGGGCTGTAATCTGTTCACATCGTCTTAGACAATGGTTAACATTCTGCAATTGATGTCAGTTAAACAAAGAGTTTTGTACCGCACCATGAAATTCGTCCATAAGCTTCTTAAAGGTCATCTACCTGGATATTTGAGCGAGAGAGTGGAACGAGGCTGTGATATCCATCTTCACTTTACCCGGAGAGCTAACGAACCGAGAATTCTTTGTTCTATAAAGGTGTTCAGTACTATAATAAACTACCAATCATAATTGTCAGTGCGAGTACACTACCTGAGTTCAAAAGATTGTGTGCGGCATATGTTAGAAGTAGTTTGGTTCAGGATAGAGTACGTTAGTTAGTTGGATAGAAAGTATCATATGTGTACACAGCATTCGTCAATCATAGATGATGATGATAATTAAGAAACAAACTTAATGAAATTTTTACCTTGGTTGTTTTCTTATTGTCAGAGGCTGCACAGAATTGAGACACGCGCGCGTCAAATGCACTTGTTTGTCACTCACCTTGTAAGGATTTGTTTTGAGTTGATCTCTACAGGCGAGCAACCTATCATCCTTACGAAGACTTTGTAGTGTGATTCTCATATCACCCATTCATAATATGTTATTTTGATTTTATAATAAATTAATGATATTTTTTTGTTTTATACTATGTATCTTAAAGACAATCCGCCTCATCTTAATCCTGTGCAGGGTTATGAGGTGGGCCATAAACATCATCAATTCAGCAACATTTTACCTTTTTTTAATGATTATTTTACCAATGAAAATGAAGCCATCTTCTTTTCGGCGCAACGGCGCAACCGTGTTGACCAACTGCCCCATGAAGGGTATACAACGTTGAGTTGAGCGGGTTATAGCCGGCTATCTGCAAATAATAGCCGGAAGCGACAACTCCCCGCGATAGCATGCTGCAGCGTCTTCGCGGGCTATTTCAGCGGTGAGCGCGCGAGAGCCCCAGGGCCTTGAGTTACTTTTCCCCGCGGTGTATTTGTTTCTTTCACTCCGACGCTTGGCTGTGACGTCACAGTCCATGCGCCGAATAAATACGCTGAACGAAAATTATTTCCTTTTTTACAATTTATTTACCGATTTTTTGGTTGCTTACAGTTGAATTACGCGATCTTCGGCATCCAATGGTAAATTTGAAACGAAAAAAAGAAAACAATTGAATACATAAATGTTTATCTGTAAAAATCGTCATTGAGTTGATATTCTAAGTTAACGCCAGCAGAGTTGTTATTGATTATTTACGATATCAACTAAACACAGTTGATACACGAAATCATCTGTGGTATCGGATATTCACGATTTGCAAATGCAGTGTTAGCAAATTGGTGCTTTAAAAGTTATAAAGCTTAGGTTTGGGGTATGATCCTTATTACTATGATAGTAAATATAACAAATAGCTTACCATATGATCTGCCCGTCAATCCGCTATGATGATGTTGAGGATCATCAAGTGGTGCTGTTGAAAGTACCAGACATTAGGTCATTCGCAAAATTTCAAACGCGCATCGATGACGAAATTATCTAGAATGTTTCGAAAATATTAGTTACCAAATAAAGTTTTACCCAATTCAATTAGTCTTATAGCATTTAATTTAAAGAAAAGAATAACATTTCAATAAATATCAATGCAATGCCTTTCCGATACTATCACGGAACATTGATATTCCAACCATCTCAGCTAAATTGTTTGTGGCAAGTCTAATTGGTTTATTAAGTTTATAATATTTGATAAAGTTAATATCAATTAAAATAAAACAATATGCTCCTTATTAGGAAAACACTGTAGGTTCTAAGTGGTTGGATCATATAATCAAGGTCGTATGTGGTGGTTGCAAAGTTATTATGAATTATAGTGGGTTAAGACAGTCATCCGTTTCTTAATCGTATTTTAAACAAGCGATAAAATTATAGCTTACCCATAGATCTCCTCGTCAGGTTCGTTTACTATACTTATCGTATCCTTCGAATCGTATGTGGTTTTGTCTAATAGGTCAAACATTCCAGGTACATCGTACATGAGTTGATGTCATACACGGTGGATGATCTAAAATTGAACGAAGAATAGCTTAGTTATGTTCCAAGAAGCGTAGCACTGCTTATTTAAGATGATATCAAAATATGAAGTTGTTGCACGCAGCACATTCGAAAACATTCAGTTGAACTGGAAGAACACAATAGACATAACAATAGCAACATTATGACAACGAACAAACTTTCGCTTTACGCTCACCTGTATATTTCCGGAAGGTTCCGTTGTTAAATATCTAACGCTACGAGATTTATCGTGCGTATGTGTTGAACCGCTGGATGTACCAACGCAAAACGCTAGTAATTTAAGAGATTTTGTACCGGCCATGAAGCTAGAAACACAGAAGACAATTGCAACGATGTAATGTTAGTGTATTTCAGTTAAGAAGACTTTCACTTCAAAGCTTACCTGATTGTTTCCAATGTTTCCTCTGCTAATCTGCTAACTAACAGGTCGATGCGCGTGTCGATCTGACACGAAACACACGACTTGGCTTCTTCGCAAAACGGTAGCTTGTACATGTTAGCTGGACGCTGTGCTTTGATGTAATCAAAAGGGAAAAACCTCACCTTATACGCATATAAAATTCACGATGCTGTACGAACAGAAAAGAGTTTTTAAAAAAAGGTAACCTACTTCAAATGAAACACAACACTTCACAGCTTACTTCATTGTTTACGTTTTCACTGCTAAGGTTTCATTGCAAGGAAACGCAGGCGCGCGTCGACCTGATGCAGTATCGTCCGACGGTAGAATGACGTCGCGAACTGGTCAGAATCGTATGTTGATCGGTTGAATGTTGATTGATGCAGCGAAATATTAACCTATAACAGCTGAAATGTATAAATAATATGTAATTATCAGCGAAAAACTTTAGCGAACTTACCGTGCTGCTTTGTTTACTTCGATGTGTCAAAATCACTCTGCGTGTGAAATGCGCCGTACGAACGGGAAAAAACATCCACACGCACATTGTCGCGCTCGTACGATCGCACAAAAAGGCGCTCCTTTGCTATCGCGGCATCTGCGGCGGGCTATGGTGCCTATCGCGAACGCAAGACTTCAGTCCATACCCAATCTGCAAGGTCTGGCTTAAAAGACCGATTGACTCAATTTACAATACAGGGTTGAGGAGTTTGAATGGTTTTTACTGCACTTGGCTTCTGCTTGTGTCCGTGTAGTTACATACTGTCAAGCGGGATTTAAGTGCATTTCGTGTAAATTTCAATCTGGTTTAGGAGGTTCTTATTTTTCTTCCTTGCATTGTATTTCTGTCAAAGCGAAACAGGCACGATGAGAATCGTAAATATTTGGTTGTTTATTTCATGCAGCTGACTATCGTAGCATCACAGATCAGTGTATTTTAAAGCATCCAATCGATACAATGAGCGAAGAGGGTGAAAAAATTAATTACAGTGAAGAAAACAACAACTTGCAAGAAGGTTCGGCAACAGCAGACGACACAGCTGAGGCAGAGGTAATGTTCGTATCATCGTTCGGAAGATTAACTCAACGCAGTGATCCCGCTTTCATCTTCAGCCATAATTGTTTGTATAACAATCAGTGTTTTTTTTTGTTTAACATCAAGGGAATCTTCGAAAGATCGAAAGAAGAGGTTTGAGCCAGTGGTTGGGGCATGGCTCATTGAAGAGTATTGACGCCCAAAGCCGCCTGGCTCTCGCAAAGCTCTTGCGCTAGAAAGCTCCTGTCTGAACGCATCAGCTGGCACCTACAGGACAACCTACCTCCGGTTAGCGGCCCGACGTCGAGGCCTCCGAGACGGCCGCTTCCTTCGCCGCCGTCAGAGGACTGCGGCTAGTCTCGTCGACTGTCACCTCCCGTACAGCGTCACAGCTCCTACTTCTGGAACGGCTGGTGGTGCAGCAGCCCGCCTCCTTGTTCCTCGGTTGCCTGCTGCTTCGGCTACGGTCCTCGGGATCGGCGCGAGGCTGTGTGCTGTGCAATGGTGCTGTGTTCACAACAACTCAACAACAACACACTCCGTCAACTCCTTCCGTCGTGAGGACGATTTGCCCAACAATGCGCAAAATCCACCCCAGCAGGAGGATGTTTCGAACGGACTCAACCAACTGTGTCATGCGCAGGGGAATCAAATGAAACACTTGATGTGGAACATCTTGATACAAAAGATTTGCATGAGCTGATAATTGGTGTTATCGCGTTCTTAGCGGAGGATATATCGAACGATGTCGATGCGTGACTGCCGATATGAATGTTGAATAATTTGTCCACCTCGATTGCTCGAAATGTAACAATTGTGTTTCTTGTTTTACTAGATTGAAAATAAATAAAAAATCCGCAAAATATTTTCTCAAAGCGGCTATTGGAAAGTATTGGAATTAGCCTCATTTTGTCATCATCATTTTTATGCGAAGAATCATTAAACACCGTTCTTACGGTTTAAAACGATACATTTGTTATTTTGTAGTTGTGTGAGTGTTTAGAATATGTATTTAAAAAAGACATAACCGGAAAAAAATTGTAATAAAATGTTCTACGTATTGCACTTGCTCCATTTATATATGGCAACTGACTAAAAAGAATTGTCCAATCGAATGGTCTAGTGGTTAGGAGCGCTGAACACGAAATATGCAGTTGATGGTTTGATACACATGCAGGTATGTAATAAAAATCTACTAATACATATATGAAAATCTACATGCTTTCAGAAAAGGAAACTCTACAACAACACGTAGCAACCAGAGCAATGACGAAGGACAGAGACGTGGGTGTTCGAAAAAAGGAGGGACAATTTTTTATTTCGAATTTTCGAAATCCCCACGTTTTGACATATGCGGTCTTTTAACCGTGTTATTTAGACGTCTTTTAACGGTCTTTTAATCTATTAAAAGACCACTAAAAGACGTCTTTTAAAGTGACGTTTGCAGCTTGGGTATCGATCGGTATCACCCCAAGCTGCAAACGTCACTTTAAAAGACGTCTTTTAGTGGTCTTTTAATCGATTAAAAGACCATTAAAAGACGTCTAAATAACACGGTTAAAAGACCGCATATGTCAAAAAGTGGGGATTTCGAAAATTCGAACGAAAAAAATTGTCCCTCCTTTTTTCGAACACCCACGTCTCTGTCCTTCGTCATTGCTTTGACTACTACGTGTTGTTGTAGAGTTTCGTTTTCTGAAAGCATGTAGATTTTCGTATATGTATTAGTAAATTTTTATTACATACCTGCATGTGTATCAAACCATCGACTGCATATTTCGTGTTCAGCTCCCCTAACCACTAGACCATTCGATTGGACAATTATGTTCATTCAGTTATCATATATAAATGGAGCAAGTGCATGCAATTCAATATGTAGAACATTTTATTACAAGTTTTTTGTTCTGAGTATGTATTTTTAAATACATATTCCAAACGCTCGCACGACTACAAAACAATAAATGTATCGTTCTAAACCGTAAGAACGGTGTTTAATAATACTTGATCTTCTGACATGATTCTTGGCATAAAAATGATAATGACGGAATGAGGCTAATTCCAATACTTTCCAACAGCCTTCCAACAGCCAGATTTTTTATTTATTTTCAATCCAGTAATACAAAAACACAATTGTTACAGTTTCTGGAGTGGATTGTTGGCCAAATTTTTCGATGCGGCCTGAGCCACGGTCTAACTATCACTGTGTATGTTTGTAGCTCTTCCGGAGAGATCCATTATGTGAATGCTGCTTTTTTTAAAACTAGTTCAAACACACAACTTGAACCTTGCCGGATGTCTTCGTCAAGCACACATTATTGTCCGTAGCGTTGACGATAGCAGCAGCACTAGCCATCGTCCTACGAGCCGCAGCAGCCATGCTGATCGGTGCCGGAATTCGCCCCCGCGGCGGAAGGAGTTGTCTATAGCAACAGTACACAGCCTCGCGCCAATCCCGAGGACCGTAGCCGAGCCGAGGAACGAGGAGGCGGGCTACTGCACCACCACCCGTTCCAGAAGTAGGGGCAGTCACGCTGCATGGGGAGGTGACATCCGATGAGACTAGCCGCAGCCCTCTGACGATAGCGGGCCGCTAACCGGCGGAAGGTCGTCCTGTAGGTGGCACCCGGCACAGATGTCGCGCAGCTGATGTGGCCAGACAGGAGCTTTCTAGCGCAAGAACTTTGCGAGAGCCCAAGCGCCTTTCGGCGTCAATGCTTTTTAATGAGCCATGCCACAACCACTGGCTCACAGCTCGCGGTAACGACCAGTGATGAAACGGGTAGCGCCCGTCAGGTGGTTTGGTCGGAAAAATCCGGCATTCGGAGTCGCGCCCGGATCTTTCGAAGATTCCCCTGATATTAAACAAAAAAAGCACAGGTTGTTATATAAGCAATTATGTCTGAAGATGAAAGCGGGATCACTGCGTTGAGTCAAACTTCCGTACAATGATCCGAACATTTCCTCTAACTCAGCTGTGTCGTCTGCTGTTGCCAAACCTTCTTACGAGTTGTTCTTTTCTTCACTGTGATGAATTTTTCACCCTTTTCGTTCATTGTATCGATGAAAAAACTCTGATCTATGATGCTACGATAGTCGGCTGCACGGAATAAACAATCAAATATTTACGATTCGTATCGTGCCTGTTTTGCTGTGACAGAAATACAATGCAAGGAAGAAAAATAAGAACCTTCAAAACCAGATTGAAAATCGCACGAAATGCACTTTAATCCCGCTTGACAGTATGTAACTACACGGACACAAGCAGAAACCAAGCGCAGTAAAAACCATTCAAACTCCTCAACTCTGCATCGTAAATTGAGGCATTCGGTCTTTTAAGCCAAACCTTGCAGATTGGGACTTTATCTATCGGTAATAATTTCTACTCGAATTAGCTACCGCGAACGCTCTTCCCATATCGATAGATCAAACCCAACGAACGGCGCCCAGCGAACGGCGGTACACTGAATATCGAGCAGTTTTTTGGCTTTTTCTTTCGGACCCCCCGATTTCCGCTTAACGGGGGGTCGGATTACAGGCTCACAACGTTGAGTCAGAGGTGACACGCACACCAAGCGCGCCAGAAAAAGAGAGCAAAAACATAGTTGCTCTCGTATTCCGCTCTCTACTATATCCAGCCCCAATCTTTCTCCCAGCTCGTCTTCAGTTCTCACCAATGCGTCTTTTTCTACTATTTTGTCGTCATGTTGTCTCGATAGGATAAGTCAGTGCAATAATCACTCTGGGCTATTTGTCAGTTGGCGATGCCCGAGGTTTAACATCCAATATTATGGACATCGTTTTCCATGACATTCCATTCTCTCTCCCATCACGGCGCACTACTTTGCTCCGCTCCCGCGTATTGTTTTGATTGCGGAATGAAATTGCATGAAGCTAATGGAATGAAATTGCATACATGAAACTAATTAATTTCTTTATTTGTCGTTTAACTTCTTCTTCTACTTTGTTTTTCGTACTTTTTGCTATAGAATTGAATAAATGAAAGAACAACATTGAAATAATGATTAAAAATGATGAATTGCTACAGGCTGCAATACGGTAGTAACGCGTCTTCACATTAACGCAACTACCGCAATAATGCCGTTAATCGCTCTATGCACGTGTGCGCATGAGTAAAGGTCCATCGGATTTCGGTTCATGGAAATGAGCCAGAGCCTTTGTGTTAATTTTCGCCATTCACATTATTGAAACAAACAGAACCGTGCAGCGATTGCTACTAATTTCAAACTTGATATTTGAAATCGAATTTAAATCTGGAGACCTCTACATTGCTCAACAATCGCGAACAAAACGAGCAATATTATCCACGAAACATCGGGTTTTTCGTTGTATTACTTATTTCTAGCCTTCCCAAATGTAATTCAGTTATGAAACTCCGTTTTAATTGTTATTAAAATCAAATCGTTATCTCTTTCCAACATCCCTCCAGATATCGCAAATACTCGGATATCTGGAGGGATGTTGGAAAGAGCAAAGGAAAAGCTGTAGACGTCAAACATCTGTACAGATTAATATGTAACGTCTATAGCCAGCTTAATAAAGTTTGAAAAAGAATGATCAAACAGGGCGGCCAGATACGGGGGAACTAGTGAAAAAGCGCCGGTCGTAAAGCGTTACGACACCGTGAATTGTGCGGACGTCAAATAGTTAATGGAAAAGCGGCGGAAGAAGTATGTGGCAAACTTAACTCATCATTCCCTGCAGTAGAAAAAAAAACAAAGTACTGGTGGAAAATAGAAATTGTCTGTGACTGGCCGTGTTCCAACAACAGCTTAATGTTAAATACGTCTAGCACACAACTTACCTTGTTTGAATCGTTAAAAACATTAAAAGAAAATTCATATTGTGTAAAACACTAAACCGAGACAAATTATTACAGGGTTTGACAGGCCAACATACAACTGGGGCAACGTTCCTTCTAAATCGCACCTTCTTTCAAAACAATAACAAAATTGAAGTTCTAACGTCAACTGGGTTATCGATCAGCATCACGCTGTAACTTGACACGGAGGGCGTAACCGGTCAGTGTCAAAAAGGAACTTGTCAATGAAATGAGCGTTCTAGACACGGCAGAAAATCATCACGCTTCTGATGTTTCATATTGTTGTACTTTTTTCATTGGAGTTTACCGCTGTATATATTTTAAAATTCGCGCGCTTTTTTGTACGTTAAGTTTCACATACCTGGTGAATTACATTACATACATACTACATTACATACATACTTTAAACATTTGTCCGGGTTGTTCGGAACTGGGCTGACACCGGATAATCGAATTCCATGGAGAATCAGGCTTTCATACAAATGCAAACCTTCGTTTTCTTCTTCGCTATCCAACATCTCTATCTCAAGGAACTCGTTGAATTCGTTCTCACCCTCCATTGTTCAATACACAATGTAATTTCTCACTTGAATCTTCACAAGACACTTTTGCTACACTTTGCAATTCACCAGGTATGTGAAACCAGACGTACAAAAAAGCGCGCGATTTTTAAAATATATACAGCGGTAAACTCCAATGAAAAAAGTACAACAATATGAAACATCAGAAGCGTGATGATTTTCTGCCGTGTCTAGAACGCTCATTTCATTGCCAAGTTCCTTTTTGACACTGATCGGTTACGCCCTCCGTGTCAAGTTACAGCGTGATGCTGATCGATAACCCAGTTGACGTTAGAACTTCAATTTTGTTATTGTTTTGAAAGAAGGTGCGATTTAGAAGGAACGTTGCCCCAGTTGTATGTTGGCCTGTCAAACCCTGTAACGATTCAAACAATTAGAAGGTTAAAGCAAGGAGTCTCGGTCACACAAGAGGAACACGGACAAATACGTAGGTTCGACCGTTCTGGTCGGAGGTCGGTTGCAGAAGAGATCCGCCTCGTGGTTTTATTCTGACAGCTGTCACAATTCAAGATACTTACAACTAAGATACAGTTTTGGCATAAGGTAACGATACTGGAGGTGTACACAAATTATGAGAGTTTACAATTGTTAAAATAAATCGGTAGCATGTGATAAATTAAACTAAATTTAATCGTCAAAGGAACTTCGCAGGAAACAGCTAGAAAAAAACTCATCAATCATGTACAATTTCAATTACAGGTGCCGTCATGTTCATCGCGATAGAGGGCAACGAGGCACTAGAAAGGTTTGCTCAAATACCCTTTAAAAGGAATGAAACAGTAATGAGGCTGTGGCAAATATCTTGCTGTGAGGTGAACGTATTCAACAAAAGTGTATTTGAAGAAAAGTAAGTATTTTTTTTGCGTTAAGGCTGTATTTGGTCGTCGTCAATATTGGTACCAAATGTCATTTCTTGCTCAGCCAAACCATCAACATGTAACATTTTGATATCACATTTACATCGTTAAGTTGGCTGTAGACGTCACATATTAATCTGTGCAGATCTTTGACGTCTGCAGCTTTCCTTTGTTCTCTCCTCGTCCTCGTCTGTCATCAACATCCCTCCAGATATCCCGAATATCTCGAGGGATGTTGGAAGGAGCAAAGGAAAAGCTGTAGACGTCAAACATCTGTACAGATTAATATGTAACGTCTACAGCAAGCTTTAGTGCTCTAAATTTAATCGCCATCTACAAGTTATGCGACTAACGACAAAGACGAAAAACTAGTTCATGAATACATACGTCACGTAACATACATTATTTTTTTAGTACGGTTAGGGGAGGTTTTTGTTTTGAAAAGTTTTTTTTTTCATTTAATTTATTTTATACTTTCACGTATTACATGAACAAATAAAACTGGCTTTATTCTGTTTATAATTAAAATAAGCTGATCCTACGAACTTCGCCTCGTCCAATATTAGTAATACGCTAATATTGAAATAACAAAGCATTGGAACTCAAAGTTCATTATGTTCGGTGATGTCGACACATATCATTAACTTCTTCTTCTTCTTGGCGTAACGACCTCTAGGTCATGGCTGCCCGTTAAGGGCTTACGAGACTTGTTTCCCTGTTGTACGTGGATAGTCAGTCCTCTCGTACAGGGGAGGGTCCGGTCTCGGTTGGGATTCGAACCCACGCCGTCGAGGTGGTGAGCCCCGGCGCTCATGGGCCGATTTTCTAACCGGCGCTACCGCTCGGCTGTCGCGGACCCCCCCATATCATTAACAGATCCATCTTTAAAACACGGCATATCAGGCATATCCAAAGAATGTTATAAAATTCTGCTAAACGATTCTTGACTTCGTCTTCACTTACAACACGATCAAACAATTTGTATGAGTGCAATGGTCCAATGTCATCATTTTTAAAAAGTTTAAAAAAAAAGTTGTTATGCATTCACCTTCCCGGATGTCGCTAAATATGAATCGGACAGAGTGGTCTCCTTCAGCAGATCTCCCGGGAGCGCGCTGTGTGACATTGAGAGATCGAATGTTGTGTTCTCTCGCAGCAGTGCAGTAGAACGAGAGCACTTCTTCAGCATAGCAAACGTTAACACAGAATGCAGTCCTACTCTTACTCCTTGATAATTGGTACTCGGACATCGCGATCCTGTTCACAGCAAAGTAAAACGAGTTGCGCCAGATCCTGCAGTAACAAGCAGTGGATTTCTACTCCTTCCTTAAATTTGATAATGAATTATAACACTCCGACTCAATTAACTTAATGAAAATTTTCATATAAAAGGATCAATCCTGTTTTCTCTGTTCATGTAATACGTTTACGTATCAAATAAATTTAATGAAAAAATAAATTTTCAAATCAAAAGTTTTTCCCTAATAAAAAATATTTTAAATGACACATGCATTTATCCCGGCTGACAGAAATTCAAATTTTTTGCTGCTGTCATGTACTTCCAGCAAGAGTCCCAGCAACCTCCCAGCAAGTCAAAATCCCAGTCTCCCGAACACGTGCTTTTTCGATAAGCTTGTCGGCCGGGTTTTATTAAAAGCTCGGCGGCCGAAAAATCCGGCGTAGGCGGCCGAAAAAGGTGTCGGTTTTCAAGCGCTTCGGCGTGTCCCTTTAAAAAAGTTCTTGTAAGAAGCCAAAAAGTTGATTCTTTTGGCAACGTTGCCACTTTTACGTGTGGGTTGCTCGCCCTGTGTGTTTGCCTCGCGTATTATTTCTCCGATACACGTATTTTTGCTTCTCTTCCAACAGTCTTGACTCTGCATTGCTAGGGAATAGACGTGCTCTCCGTTCACTCGCGAATCATGCGTCGTGGTTATGGTGCGCTGTTGGATCCAACGCTCGACTCAAGTCTCGATGTTCCGTTCAATGCCATGCCTGGGATCTGAAAGTAAATAGTCGGTAATGTCTGGGCTATTCCTTGCCACGAAAACGGACACGTTATACATCAAATATTAATCGATGCTATGTGATGTGCCGTTCGCTTCGTGAACGCATTGCGAATGAAGAACGTTCATTCTTTAATGTGTTTTGACCACTATGAATTGAGGACATTTTCCACAAAATAGGGGTTTTTTTGACCGACATATTTTTATTTGAAAAATCGTTTGCGCATCATCTCGTAACTTTCTGATGCCGATGGCTCATCAGGGACCTTATGAAGATGATTTAAGGTCCTTACACACGAACGGTAGCTGGAACGATCTTGCGGTCTTCCACAAAATGTTAGTTCGGAACAATACGAAAGTTTTTACTCGTACAGGACGGCTCTAATCCCGTTCTTTCCACCTTGAATCCGCTCAAAAGTTAAAATGTATAACTAACTAAAATTAAAATATCCGAGCATGTTATATATTATGGATTTATGGTTCATCGATCTGCAACAGAATTACAACTAGCAAAAAGATAACAAATTAGAGCAAAACCTAAATGATGGACATCCAGAGGTGCATGAAGCATAGAAAATAACATACGCTTATGGACGCGGTGCGTGGGGACGCAGCGTGTGTGAGTGGGGCGCGGTGCAAGTTCTACGCGTTGAAACGCACACGCTCTCAGCTCGCCGTGCACCGCACACACTCTCATCGCGTGTTCTCTACCCACGTACGAGTGGAAGCAAGAGCGAATGCGAGATTAGAGCGAGAGATCCGAGCCAGTGGCCGAAAATTTTAGGCTGGGATTTGACGGATCGCCCATGTATTGCCGCACACATTTGCATTGGTTTGCTTGGTGGTGTGGGTGAGACTAGCTCGCGTGTAGGTGTGGGTGTGTATGGTATATTCTATGAATGTGATATTTTCTTCTACCCGCAGAATGCTGCGGGGAAATCAAAACATTTGCTTTTTGAGAATTAAGCCATCGAATGTTTATTATTCGGATATTTGCGATCACACTGTTTTCTGACTTACCAGTGTAGAGATCCGGCCTCTGCAGTAGACTTGCCGTCCCAGAAAGATCAAATTCTTATTAGAATATGCGATCCAGCTCATGCATCATTTGACGCATTCTTAACTGTGCTTTACATTCCTGAAAGTAAAAAAAGTTAGATTGTTACTGATTTAAAGTACCTAGATTTCCATCATTTTCATAAGTTTATTAGTTTTGTCTTACCTCAACAGTATTAATGGCACAATAATAACACTTGCTGCTCAATGCACTTGCGCCTGCACTCTGAGATTGCTATGACCAGAATGCGCAAATACATGATGCTGTGGTTGCTCCAAAAAGAAACATACTCACATATCTCAAATAGGTTTCGTACGTAAGTACGTGTGTATACGGGAATAACGTAACACAGTAAGCATATTGGGGATAGTTTGGCGTTGCATGGTTGCAAAGGATAGAATATGCTTAGGAAGCATTCGCACCCTCTCTCTCCCTAAGAAAACGACCAACGCACACATTCTCAACTCTAATCATTGAGTTGAGGGGGCGAGAAGTACAGATTTTTGGATGCGGGGACCTAAAACCAGGATGAGCTGACATTTGTCGTCAACCGTGCAAGTGCGCAGGTGGATTTAAATCCTAGTCGGATAACTTTAAAATTAATAAATTTACGTGTGGAAGTAAAATATAGTTACGTTTGATCAAACACTCGATTGTGTGATTGTCGTGCATTGGTACCGTTACAAAAAGGTTCTATTACAAACATCTATCATGTGAATTGTTGTTTGTATTGACCTTGAACAGTGGAAAATTTTTAGAAACAACATACTTTTGATATACATTGCACAGCGCGTTTGTTATAGGCGAGTGTATCATTCATTGAAAATGGTACTTTTGGTGTACTGTAACTTGATTGACAAAAATGATTAATCAGTTAAATTACCAACTTTTTTATTTTTCAACCGATTTTTACAAACGACATTTCAAACGATAGGTTTCTTCAAGACAAACAACTTGATGCATGAAACATCTTTGTATCGCTTGTTGTTTTCGAGAAATTGCTCAACAAAGTTGCATAACCGGTCAAAAACATGGATCTTTGATGCGTCATAACTCCGTCAGTTGTAAGACGATTGGGATGATATGAACTGTATTTCAAAGATCTTTAGTAGTACTATACTTTGCTTTAAAGTTACTTTTGCCTACTACTGATTTTTGAAGAGATATTTTAGTTTTATTTCATGCATTTATTGAACATTGCAAACAGTTTCTGTTTGTGTTCCATCCAACAGTTCGCCATCCAACAGAATGGCAAGGCGAAAAAGAAACGAAACAAGTATCCCTAGAATCACTGCGCCTTGTAAAACGCCGCTGGGTAAAAACTGGATTCTCGCCAGTATAGTCAGATTATATCCAGCTCGAGCCGAAGATAAAAACCGAAGTTGCCACGACAAAAACGAAAAATGGAGGCCCCTTTCGGGGCCCTCCCTCTTATTTTCTTCTATTCCTTCTACACATTCTCATGTCTCGAGCTGTTACGCGGAATTGAACCGCGTTGTTTCCGCAAGACCGTCGCTCTTTGTTGAGAACGGTGTGCTAAAGGCCCAATATATATCTACTGCGTAGTCGTTTGTATGGACTGTATGGGAATGCATCGTTCGCGCTCAACCCGCTCTAGCCATTTAAACCTCTCGCGGAGCGAATTCGTATGGCCAACGCGTTTCGGTTTTTGCTCTTCATATAGTGGTCGGCTCGCGCTGGATATTCAATCGCTCGTGCTGGGTTTTCGATTGCTCGCGCTGGGTTTTCGATCGCTCGCGCTGGGTCTTCGAAGACCCGATCGCGCAGGGCATTTAAACTTCGTATCGTATTGCAATGCGCATGCGCACTTTGATGACTTCACACATGAGGGTTCGGCTAGCCAATCACAAACCTCGATTTTTCAGTTCGGATCGGTTGCCGCGGCACCAGATGGGCGCGATTTCTGGCGGTGGCGTGACGGGGGAATTTCTGCGTTGGTGTAAATTTCTGCGTTGGTGTGTTGAGACAAGGCTATCACCATCTCGCTCTTGCCCATTGATTTCCTACCTCGACCCGAAGCTTGTGGCGCTTGGGATCGTTCATGGTGCGTTCATCGTTTTACCCCGCACCAACCGTGTTCACCTTCTGCTCCAACCCTGATCCACATGTTCGCCTTCGGAATCGTTCATCATACTCTCCCCGCACCGCCGGTGAAGCGAACTCCTGGCTTCCGACCCCCTCTGACCCACATTTGAGCGAATTTGGGAGCGGAAAATGAATTTTGCGCTACCAGGGTTTCGCTATGGAAAATGACCGCTACTTTTCTGTAGGGTTCCCTACTATCATTTAGAATGAACTCAGGCTTGTCCCCGTGGATCGGAGCGAGACGCAGCGACTGACTAATGCTCTATCGCATTCGCGCTGCAGGGCTGAGAATTTTCAACCCGCCCGCGAGCGTAACTTGTATGAAGAGTGAGCGAAACTTGTATGAAGCCTGAGCACGCGTGGATACAAACAAGTGCGAAGCCCTCGAAGAACGCAATTCGCTCCATACAATTACACGCTCTCCACCGTACGGCAGTGCAGAGAGTGTACGCGAAGAGTAGTAGTAGTAAATATGGTTTTGAGAGGCTTTGAGCCGGGTGGCCTCTTTCACCTCTAATGTGTACGCGAAGACCCCGCGAGAGCCTTAAATGGCCTGCTGTTGGATGAGCACACCCCAACCAGCCTGGGATGGGTTCCATTTGAAAATTGAGCATGCCAAAGAAAACTCCATACAAAAAAAACCAGCTCTCTCGGACTTAGCCGATTTTTGCGATGCCACTCTCGATGATTGCCGTCCGCAGATGCCGCGAACGTGGCGAAGATCCGTCGCTCGCGGACTTAGCCACATTTTTCGATCCCGTTCTCGAATTTTTCGATGGAGAGATCTTATTTGGGTGATCGAACGCGCGCACCCTGCATCGCGCTCGCTCCCGTACAAGGGGAAGCACAGCGAGCTCAACATTTTTCCATTGTGGCACATCGCGTTGTGCGTTTGTCTCAGTCACTGCGTGCATCCGTCGCTGCGTGCTCCGTCGCTTCAAGCATGAGCTTGCATTTCTCCATTAGAACGATGGAGACGTGAATATTTTTTACTCCTTCGCTGCGTTCATCACATGCGTAGAGCGATTTTGCCAGATCGACGTAAACTAAGCAACACGGTAAGGTCGCTAAAGTTTTTCGGCGATAATTACATATAATTTTTACATTTCATCTATTGCAGGGTAGTATATCTAGTATTCAATGAACTATCAACTATTCAACCTACGATCCTAGCTAGTTGGAGACATCTTTTTACGCAGAATGATAAGTTCCGGAGCAACGCACCTGACCGATAGAAGCTGAGCAAAAAACTTCCTCAACTAGCAGGTAAGCGCTGCCGTGAAGTGTGTATGTTTCATACGAAATAGTTTATTGTATAGTGTGTATGCTGTTCTTGATGGATCATCGATGTAAACTTAGTTTTCGGTGTTATTGGATTCACAAGAAATCGAGAAATAAAAAGGTGTAAACGCAACAACAAATTTCGTCCAGTGTATTCATTCGCGCAAGGGCTGTGACGTCACAGCCGCGCGTAGAAGCGAAAGAAAAAATCTCTCGGAAGTAACTTTCGGGTCTGGGCTCTCGCGCGCTCACCTCTCAAAAATTGCACGGATGCAGCTGCTATTGTCACAACTATCCGTTGAACGGAGAACCCTCGGTTTTTGAACGGATATCAACTCATCGCGAGGTTAAAGCACGCAAAAGGTTATTTGGGACGTTTTGGTACGCTAGCGATCGCTAACGATGCATGCAAACGCATGTAGCTAGATATATGTTGTACATTTAGCGCGCCATTCTCAAGTAAGAGCGACTGTCTAGTGGTTAGCGTGCACAGACCGGAGTTGAAAGTGGCAGTGGCTCGGGTTCGAATCCCGCTGTGTGCTGTGCAAGAGAAATGGGAGAGAAGGCGAAAGAGAGGGCCCAACAAAAGGGGCCCTCTCCCGTTTTTCTTTTTTGCAGCTTCGAATGAACGCAGCTGCTTTAATAGGAAAAGCAGCCGAATACTCCACAGAAAAGTAGCGGTCAATAAAAATTCATGTATGTTAAATGACATAAATATGTATTTATGTCGTTATTCGCATAGCATCGTAGATGGCGATCGAATTGAGAGCAATCTCGATGTAATGCGAATAACGACAAAGACGAAAAACTGATACATAAATACATTTGTCATTTAACATACATTTGAGGGTATTATGATTGGGAGCGCGGAAACGATAAACTTCTCGACGCTGGCCCATACAAAAGGTAAACAACACTTTGAAAAAAGCGAAAAAATGGCTGGGCGTCTCGACGATCCAAAACGACGCCACCTGCGTGTCGAGACGATGCGCGGATACGAAACGACGCGCGTCGTTATCGTCGAGCAGTTTCAAGCACCTCCTGGTCGATGGATCTCTATAGACCGTATGTGTCCGAAGCATATGTGGGTTCTATGGATCTTGGTATTTACCAAGAACATGATAATTCAGGATGCGCTTTTCATATCAACGTTGTGTTTAGACAAGTCACTTTGATTTATTTAGCCATTTAGCCATAGTATAAAACACACCAATAACTCGATCGTTTTGAAAATTGATTAAAAATCAAAGTGCTCGAAACTTGTAAAAAACTATATATTTATATACCTTGAAATACTTGTATAAATACCCAGGTTGCTATTCGAGCAAATATGCGGAAACTTTCGAGCAATAACGCGGAACTGGATCATAATACCCTCAATTATTTTATAGTTTTTAGTACGTTAACACGTTGGCTGCCATGTCACCCAAAAGTGGGTGACAGCAAAACTCAGTTCTAAAAAGTTTTTGCCCTATAAATAAATGAAAATGCAACATAAAAATTATAGTTATATTTTTTATCAATTCTTTGGGAAGCTAAGTTTTTGTTTAGCCTTCAAAAGTCGTTGGTTTCATAAATGTAATAAACAAATTATATTAAAAAAGATTGTACTAAAAAGGTGTGCTAAAAACGCTTGGCAGTCAACGTGTTAAGGGAAAAACTTTTGTTTTGAAAATTTATTTTTTCATTTAATTTATTTTTGCTTTGAAGTCATCAACTTGCCACAGATGTTTAGTATTTTTACTTTTTTATAAGCACGAAATATAAACGAAACAACTAAGCATATTTACTTTAGACAAAAATTACCTAACAGCTTTTTGCCTTACAAAGCATTGATTGCTATAGCAACCAGCTTGATTTGGAAAGTGTAAAGATGATGAATATGAAATACGTTGATATCGGAAATCTTCTGCATTGAAGATCCTTTCCTGGCCATTTTGGGCCAAAAAAGAAGTAAATATGTTATCAATCACGGTTGAACTGATTAAATCGTTCACATTTTATGTCATAAAACCCCAAACAACCACAAAAAAATTCAAGCAAAAGCATAATACAATTCAAACCATGGTTCAAATATTCTGCTGTGTACTCACTTTTTTGGTTCGTGTTTAGGGTACGATGGCACAATTTTGACCATATCCCGGGAACCCAAACTCGTATCGCGGACAAATTTCACCCTTCACATCTATAACCATTTATCTGTGTAGTTCATACATTTTACATAGAAGTTTTCTTCTTTTTCTTGGCGTAACGACCTCTTGGTCATGCCTGCCCGTTAGGGGCTTACGAGACTTGTTTCCCTGTTGTACGTACGCTCATGGGCCGATTTTCTAACCGGCGCTACCGCTTGGCTGTCGCGGAGAAGTTTTCTATATTTCTATATTTTCTTCTTCCTCTTCTTAATGGCACGACATCCCCTAGTGGGACAAGGCCTCTCTCCGAAGAGAGTTTGTGTGACCGACAGACGGTATATTATAGATCGGGGGTCAGCCGTTCGTAATACCGGATACTAAGATACTTAACTACTTGAATTTTTTTGAAAAGTTACATAAAAAATTGTAAAAATTAATAAACCTTCAGTCGCTTCATGCTTCAACTGGAAACATTTTATTTTTCCGTTATTTTATTCTTTATTCGTCGGGAATATTGTTCCTAGTAATTCTTGTATGTGTCTGTTCTGTTTTCATCTATTCTAAGGATTGAGTTTTTCCATAACACTCTCTTTTACTTAGCTTTTGTTGTAACTCGGATCACATACATAGTCGAATAGAAGCGTATTAATAACCGTGTTTTTGGCGCACATTTTCTGAAGAAAAGGATGTGTAACATACTTTTATTTAATATAAGATTAAGATTTTAAGACCTTAACGAAAGGCATTGTGAAAAATGCCCACAACCGAATATTAATAACGCTCCTTTTTTGTTACAAGCGTTTTAAAAATCGCGGTATTTATTCGGGCTATCTTCACAGTCGAATCAAAGAGGGCCGCTTCCCTTCGTCGCTTATATTTATACTATCTGTATCGCGATGGCCGTTTCGCGATGGCCGGCTAATTTTCAAAATGCCCATCGGGACAATCATTCGCGCATCTTGATCGGGCGAAATTTCGCCCAACCAAGGTAAGCATTAACTGCTTAACTTGGCCTCCCTTACTCTCTAAACTCTGCCTGTCACTATCTGTTATTGTTTACTTTCTCTGGTGCTACTACCGCGTGGATACCTCTAGTTTATGTTGAGTTGTCGGCCAGTGTTACTTTGTAACAGGCATAATTGCTTGAATTAAATGATTCGTGTTTCCGAATGAAACTATTCTATTTGTACATTCCACAACATTGAATTTCTACATCATTTTTGAAAAAAAAATTGAATAAATTTCTGGAAATTTCAAGTAATTAAGATTCAATGATCAAAGATACGCGTACTGAAATACAGAAAATGAAAACTCCTATCTAAAATGTTGGAGCTACACAGGTTTGGGTTATAGATGTGAAGGGTGAAATTTGTTGGTACCTCAAATTAACATACGTAATGAAATTATAAATATTATACAATATTTTAGAAAACACCCTCAAGTATCTTCACTGAAAATTTCAAATCGATCCGACGTCTAGATAAAAAGTAATTTGTCTGAAGTACAGGAAAACGGAATCTCCCATACAAAATGTATGGACTACCCGGGTAGTCCGGTTGAAGTCTACGTAGGTAACTTTGGTTGAACGGATGATGGTTAAAGAAACTTTATTTTAGGTATTTAAGAAGAAAAACTCATTCTTTCTTAGCGTGGCAGGATTGATGTGTGTTTTTATACAACATCCACTCAACGAATTCATTATAACTGAACATTTATATTGAAACGTCAACGGACGCGCAAGCGCGTGGAACGCAGAGTTGCATGATCGAAGCAACTCTGCGTCCAGGCAGGCGCGTCGGCTAGCGCGTGCCGAAAGTGACCTAGAAGATGTCAGTTTTACAGATTGTAGATAGCATTCGGAACACGACGCGTCCGCGTCCCGAATGTTATCGAACATCAGTCAAAATGGGGTCTAATTGACGTTTAACGAATTGTCATCTACCCGCGTGGGACGCGCATCGTCTAGCTAACCACCCGCCATTTTTGACGCGCGTCGCCAGCTTAAAAACATTTTATTTTAAGTATTTAAGAAGAAAAACTCATTCTTTCTTAGCGTGGCAGGTGTGATGTGTGTTTTTACAGCCGTTGCCACCTATGTTCAGCTCTAACCCACCGATAATTTAAATAGCTCGTCAACTGTTGTCTCTAAAGCAACTGGTATTGAAATAGCTCATTGACAGTTGCCTCTAACGCATCTCATTTTGTCTCTAACTCATCTGACTATGTCTCTAACGCGGGCAACCCTCTCAAGCCGAAAAATAAGGAAAAACCAAAGTAATTGTGGTTATGATACATTGTAAGACTCCAAGAACAATAAACATTATTATTTTGGTATACTTCAAAGCTATTCTTATGTATTTTTGAACAATTTTGCGTTTAATTTTTATACGTGCCTGCATACGTATCAACTATGCATTCTGGTGTTCAACCCGGTGGCATAAACGCACTATCTTAACTGTCAAGTGACATACATTAATCCAAGCAAGTACGTTTATGCCGCCAAGTTGAACACCGCAATGCAGGCTTCTTAGTTGATACGTATGCAGGCACGTATAAAAATTAAACGCAAAATTATTTAAAAATACATAAAAATAGCTTTAAAGTATACCAAAATAATAATGTTTATTGTTCTTGGAGTCTTACAATGTATCATAACCACAATTACTTTGGTTTTTTCTTATTTTTATCCTTGCCTGCGTTAGAGGCATAGTCAGATGAGTTAGAGACAAAATGAGATGCGTTAGAGACAACTGTCAGTGAGCTATTTCAATACCAGTTGCTTTAGAGAAAACAGTTGATGAGCTATTTCAAAATAACGTGCGTTAGAGACAAAATCACCCGCTTTCGAGGCAAAGTTGGCTGGCAACGGCTGTATACAACATCCACTCAACGAACTAATTATAACTGAACATTTATATTGAAACGTCAACGGACGCGCTAGCGCGTGGAACGCAGAGTTGCTTGCTCGAAGCAACTCTGCGTCCAGGCAGGCGCGTCGGCTAGCGCGTGCCGAAAGTGACCTAGAAGATGTCAGTTTGACAGATTGTAGATAACATTCGGGACACGGACGCGTCGGACGCGCACCGTCTATAATCGGCCTAACAGTTTCTAACAAACTTTATTGTATTTCAGAGTTGGAGATGAAATTCGAGCTTATCAGGAGAAAATTGTACTATGGACACGTCGAGGGTGGTCAGGTGGCGAAACGGAAAATGAATCCCCTTGGAGTTTTTCCGGGGCATTTCTTTATTCACTTACAGTTATTACCACCATAGGTAAGACATATGACACTCAAACACTATACACTGGGCCCAAAGTTAATCCGGACGCTCAAATAATGAGCATGCGTCCGACTTTGTGGTCGATTTTAGAGTACTTAGAATTGATAACAATGATTTTTGTTCATTGCATCTTCTTGGTGCACCTTCCTACGAAGTACGTGCAAAAAGAACGGTGAAAAAAATCGTACCCAAGCGGCGCTATAAACAATAGAGTGGAAAAAGTCAGAATTTTGACGGCCAATCGCAAAGTCGGACAGTTATATTTCATCGTAGTTTTGTTAGCTAAAGTAATGTGTAAGTTAGTTTCGACACTTGATATTTGTTATTATCGATGCATGCGACTCTTGGGCATCGTTAGAAGCTCTCGGATGATTCGATTCATTATATTATTGAAGTTTTTATTGAAATATTCGTCACACTACTTGGTTGGAACGAAACATCATCATTTTTCCATCATAACGATAGAAAAAGTTTTCAAAAACATAGGAAAGACTTACATTAGCAAACTAACAATTTCAGACATCATTAAAAAGTATAAAACTTCAAAAAGTATCGTAAAATCACCAAAGAACTGCTCTTTGCAGTACACAATTCAGGAGAGGGAAGGTAGAATGATTCGAAAAACCATTTGATGTAACCCATTTACTATTGTCCGTCTACTAATTCTCATCTACTACCCCTAATATTATGTAATTTTCCAACTCCTTTAGCCTACATGCACTTTCATATTATTAAGGAACGTTCAACAACTCGGACAGTTTTGGTTAAACCCTTTCCCTCGAACGCACCATATGTATCGCAATCCATCTGAGAAAAAAATGCGAATTTTTGTGTCAACTGTAAACAGGACTTGCACAAAATATCATGATTGTTTAACTTTAGCTATCTTTTCGACGTAGATTGATATAATTTGTTCCTAAAATCATTATCTTTATCGACATCAGTTCTAGCAACAGAATCGTAGTTTTCGATTTTTCGCCGATGTTAATGATTTCTTTCCCGGGGTTCTAGCATGCAGCCCATTCCGATGTAAATAGTTTCTAATAGTTAGAGCACTTAACAAACACTTTTAGTAAAGTTTCTTTTAGATCTATGGCAGTAGTAAATGGGTTGAATCGATTGGTTCTTCCTCTCCTTTCCCGAATTGTGTGCTGCAAAGAGCAGTTCTTTGGTTATTTTACGATACTTTTTGAAGTTTTATACTTTTTAACGATGTCTGAAATTGTTAGTTTGCTAATGTAAGTCTAATTTCATGTGTTTTGACATCTTTTTCCATTGTTATGATGAATAAATGATGATGTTTCGTTCCAACAAAGTAGTGTGACGCATGTTTCAATAAAAACTTCAATAATATAATAAATCGAATCATCCGAGAGCTTCTAACGATGCCCAAGAGTCGCATGCATCGATAATAACAAATATCAAGTGTCGAAACTAACTTACACACCACTTTAGCTAACAAAACTACGATGAAATATAACTGTCCGACTTTGCGATTGGCCGTCAAAATTCTGACTTTTTCCACTCTATTGTTTATAGCGCCGCTTGGGTACGATTTTTTTCACCGTTCTTTTTGCACGTACTTCGTAGGAAGGTGCACCAAGAAGATGCAATGAACAAAAATCATTGTTATCAATTCTAAGTACTCTAAAATCGACCACAAAGTCGGACGCATGCTCATTATTTGAGCGTCCGGATTAACTTTGGGCCCAGTGTATGTTGGAAACAGATTATTAATTAACATTTGAATGGTCATAATGTACTATGCTTCTAGGAATCAAATGCACTGTTTCACTGCAATGAAATAAAATATGAGATTTCAGCTGAAAGTCATAGTCGTTGCAATAGTTCTATGGGTATTTCATTAGGTACGGTCACACGAGACGAACCTTTGATGGCGAACCTTTCGCACACTATTACAAACGAATGCCAAAAAAAGGTTCGCCGAACCTTTTAGTATTCACACGTAACGAATCTTTAATGTAGTTTCATTGATAGTCGGTAAGAATAAATCAAAGGATGCATTGTAAACAAACGTTGGATCCAAACGGGATCTGTCAAAAAGATTCGCGGCAAAGGTTCGTGCTATCCAAGGTGTATAAATTAGAAGGTGAAGTCGTCCAGTGCAAAATGACATTTTTTAGGGGGGGTAACGGAAAAGGATTGGACTTTTGACATAACTCTTCTCAAATATGGCACCCCTTCCAAAGCGACACAAAGTCACCTTCTATATTTATACACTTTGCGTGCTATCCACCAAAATCGGCTAACTTTTTCTGCTCGAAAAAGGTTCGCGAACTCTGCTCGATTCACCAACACATTCAAAAAAAGTTTCATCGAGCGTCAAAATTCGAGCAGGGTTCGTCTCGTGTGACCGTACCTATTGCAACATTGCAGTGATCGAACCGGGGTGGTTAAACAACGAAATATTGCAATTGCAGTGAACCTTGCATCCATCTTCTAGATACGCAGCTTTAGATATTCAGGCTATGAACCAAGATAAATACACACTATATAAGGTAGCGGAATGTAGAGCATTTTGACGTCTACACCGCAAAAACTTGAAAAATAGCTTTTGACAGTATGCTGATACTCAAATTTGGCGGGAATCGCCCTTAGAAGATAAACAAACAACAACGCTCGAGAACCAAACAAACCGATTCTTCAATTGCTTTCGTTTTTTTCGCATGGAAAATGTTTTAGAAGCCGTCGGCCGTAGTGGGTCACCGATTTTTCGACGAAATGTATCGAAGTTTCACCTCACGTACCTTCTCTTCACTCGCATAGTTGTTTACATTCTATGCTGTTTATCACCATGCTGTCAAAAGCCACGGTCGCCATTTTCTAAAAAAAAACCTTCTAAAAAGTCACCTATTAGGTACGGTCACACGAGACGAACCCTGCTCGAATTTGGACGCTCGGCTAACCTTTTTTTGAATGTGTTAGTGAATCGAGCAGAGTTCACGAGCCTTTTTCGAGCAGAAAAGGTTCGCCGATTTTGGTGGATAGCACGAACCTTTGCCGCGAACCTTTTTGACAGTTCCGTTTGGTTTCCCCATTTGTTTACAATGCTTGCTTTGATTTATTCTTGCCAACTATCAATGAAACTACATCAAAGATTCGTTACGTGTGAACGCTAAAAGGTTCGGCGAACCTTTTTTTGGCATTCGTTTGTAATAGTGTGCGAAAGGTTCGCCATCAAAGGTTCGTCTCGTGTGACCGTACCTATTCAGTATTTAATCATCTTGCTATGAACAGTAAAGAACAATAGACAACCTTTTCTAAAATGTTCCTATAGAATACTGAACTCTTTATTTTCACCTTAGCGCTAAGTTCAATATTTTATCATTACAATTTTCGACGGATGTGTTTCCATGCTTATTAAAATAACTCATTTTTCAGGATATGGAAACATCGTTCCACGAACGGAATGGGGGAAGATAGCAACCATATTTTATACAATCATTGGAATGCCACTGTTTTTATTATATCTTTCCAATATTGGTAAGTAAGATTTGATTTTTAATTTCACTATACATTTTCTAAGATAAAAACTATTTAGGAGATGAAATATGAATAATCAGACATAAAATTCTTTTAATTTTTTTTGTAAATCCGGTTGGATTCAATGGTATATTGCTTTATTTCAATACGGCACATTGGAAATCGGAATTATAACTCGGGGTCCACACTACAGCGCGACGTCCCGTTTCAAAAGTAGCCCAGTTTCGCAGAACAATTGCGCAAGCCAAGCGCGACAGACGTAGGGGAGCATGTGGAAATATGTATCACATTGCGGCCCAAACTCGACTAAAATTTTTTGTTGAACTTTGAGGTAGTGATGCATGATATTTGTTTAGCTACATATTTTATGCATCCTGAGTGAGTTAGGCGCTTCTACATTTGAAATTCACTGAGAAAACAAACTTAAACTGACAACGACGATATTTTGCCCCGCCTTAGGAAGTATATATTTCCACATCATCTCCTACTTGTTGAAGAGCAGTTTGTAGACGATGCCTAGTGTAGAAACAGCGAAAAACGCGACGCCGCGCTAGCTCTTGTCAAATGCCAATTCGAAACGAAAACAAACCGACAGCTGGACAAAACGTAAACAAACCGAAACACAAACGCGAACAAAACGAGCAATATTCTCCACGAAATATCGGATTTTTCGTTTTACTACTTATTTCTAGCCTTCACAAATGTAATTCAGTTATGAAACTCCATTTTAATAGATATTTTTGCCAAAGTTTTTTCGGGTGCCGAAACGTAAACAAACTGCTCTTCAACACGATGACGGAGAAATATATACCTCCTACGGTGGGGCAAAATATCGTCGAAGTTTGTTTTAGGTGGTTTTCTCAGTTATTTTCAAATGTAGAAGCGCCAAACTCACTCAGGGTGCATAAAATACGTAGCTAAACAAACAACATATTACTACGTCAAAATTCAACAAAAAATTTTCGCCGAGTTTGCGTGATAAAATTGATACATATTTCCACATACTCCCCTACCTCTGTCGCGCTTTGCTTGCGCGATTCTTCTGCCGAAACTGGGCTACTTTTGAAACGGGACGTCGCGCTGTACTGTGGAACCCGTGTAAACCGCTGTTTAAACTTGCCTGGAATTCCCGGTGGCGGGAACGGGAAAAAGTAGCCCAGATTCGACAGAATATCCAGCGGGAACGAGCTTATTCGTCCGATCTGTCAAAGTGAAGCTTTGTTTACGTTTTAGTTTGTTTACATGATCTAAATTGGCGGCAGGTAAAAGTGGAATTGTGAGTCATTTTCAAATATAAAGTTTATGAATGGTGTTGTTGAGTTCCTCCTCCAAAATTTTGCGTCGAAGACTACTCGCATTTTGGTTTCTCTCCAACAACATCGGCCGCATCCATATGCGTTGCCCATACCGACGTTGTTGTAGCAAGCGAATGAAACTTTTCATGAAACGTTTCAATTAAGCAAATGCGTCCGTTCCCGCCGGGTCGTAGTTTCGCGTTTTTTAAACATAGCGGGAACGAAATCCGTTTTTTTCATATGGAGTTTCCCGTCGTCCAGCGGGATTCCCGCTGGACGGCGGGAATATTCGTGCGAATACCGCTGTGTCTAGCCGTCGCTTAAAGCAAGCCGAAAACGTCGCAAACTTGTACGCGCGAACAATTGGACAACCATGCATTGCCTATGTTAAGGAAAGGAAAGGAAGATATCCTCTTATTATCTTCCTTTCCTTTCTTTAACGTAGGCAATGCATGGCACCATTGCTTAAACCATTTTACAGGCCGGCCTCAGTTTTCGTCACCAAACGGGACTTTAACAGTGACGAAAACCGAGGCTAGCGGACTAAAGTTCCTACGTTTATAATACCTACTCAAGACTTGACTGACACAAAACAAACTTTGGTTGTGTACATTCTTTTCGTTTGAATTTTCAGTTTTTGATATGAAGGTGTTCTTCAAACTATAACAAAGTTTGGTTGTGTGTCATCAAATCAATTGCCATAAAACGTTTTATATTCCGTTTGACTTCTTTGGTTTCCATGCCGTGTAGGTTTACAATAATACATTCAGTGCTTCAATTGAAATACATTTCTGATTGAGCAAAGTGATCTGAAGCGGAAAACCTGAACCATTCGTTCATGAGTTCATGTTCGGATCTTCTGTCATACAAAATGCATTGAATCGTATGAGTAAAGAACAAAACACGCTGCTATAAACCACCTTCGAACGATTTGTCAAACGAATAAACCGAGGTCGACGAAAACCGGGGCCAGCCTGTGTTTGCTTCTCTTTTTGCGAGAGATTTTTTTACACCTTAAGCTGGTGTCAGTGCTTTACCGCGTCAGGTAAAATCCCAAATGAAGCCCCCCCAGCCTAAATCACTGTCGTGGCTACACCATTTGTGAGCGGATGTACCTAAAAGGTATGCAATGGGTGAAACAAATGCTGTTGTGTGAACCGTTCGAATTGAATATCTTGTTAAATTAAAGATTACCGGATGTTATACCGGACATGATATACTAGATGAACTCCCTCAAGCAAAACTTGCATGAGTGTATGAAAATTCGGCTACGCAATCAACCTAGGGGTGCGGTATTATTTCACAAATTTATAACAAACTCCCTTTTTCGATAAACCTAGCGCAGTCCGCTCGTTGCGCTCGCTGCGGGCGCGCCACCGTTTCAAACTCATTTCTTCAGCCCAAATCATTAATTCACGATGTCCATCTTGCCCAGTTTAACCGATTAGTTCAAATCATTACAGCTTCCAACGGAAATTCAACGGTTCAAATATTCAAACTGAATTGATGTGCCCCCTATTGTAAAACTTTCAGGTGCAAAAAATAACGCCGATGCGGCCTCATTCGGGATTTTACCCATAATCTTATTGTAAACTTTGTTTACCTATGAGATCGTGGGATGGCTAGTTAATCACTAGCGCAGATGACAATTACTCCGATCCTATATCGCGAGGATCACGAAGGATAGTACTAGTAGTAGTAGTAGTAGTAGTAGTAGTAGTAGTAGTAGTAGTAGTAGTAGTAGTCATCGTAGTAGTAGTAGTAGTAGTAGTAGTAGTAGTGATTCATGATTGACAGTTGTCAGTTGTTTTGGTTGGACGCTTTCTTATCTGCTCGCGTGAAATTGTATTTTTACCATACCAATTTTTCTCCTCGAAACGCTACGAACCGTTCAAACGTTATACAAGCAGTTGTGTTCCCTCGTGGCACTGTAAAGCTCAGCTAGTTTTCGCGATACACGGTGCAAAAGCAACTTTAACTTGCAATGTCGTCCTGCTCGTGCTGCAATAAAGCGATCCAGGCTGCCCCAATCCTCTGCGCTGGGTACTGTGGCCTAGCGTTCCATAGTGAATGCACTGGAGTGCCATCAAAGTGCCTTGAAGAACTTTCTAGCGGCAGTGGTTTGTTGTGGATGTGCTGTGATTGCATTGAATTCCGCAACAATGGTAAAATTGGGCTCGTTGCTGAACTGCAGATGCTGCTCCAGAAGATGATGGACGGCGTCTCGGAGTCTTTAATGGCAGCTTTCTCTAAGCTGAGAGACGAGGTGCTCTCTCTCAAAACACCTCGATCTCCCCGTGCTTACGCGGATGTAACCAACGCCTCTCCGACACCGAATCTCACCACTCACTCGACTCATCGACTCATCGATCACCACTTACCTACACAACCAGCTACACACCTTATCTCATCAGTTCAACACGCACGCGATTTGTCGGGGACACTTCCACCACTATGCAAAGGAGCCGATATTATCCGGGGAAACGTCGATCCACAATTAATCGCACCAAACCGCACTTGGCTGTTTATGTCGCGATTTGCGCCCACCGTCACTGAGGATAATGTCGCTGATATGATTGCCTCACGCCTGACTTTGAGGAAGGAAGAGATTTTCGTGCGCAAGCTGGTTAAGCGTGACGTGGATTTAAGCTCGCTGCACTTCATCTCCTTCAAGGTCGCTGTGCCTGCTGAAAAGCGTGCGGCCGCACTATCACCAACATCCTGGCCGTCCAACCTCGTTTTTCGAGAGTTCTTATCTACACCCCGCCCCGCACCGACTACTACCGAATGCCCTATGGCTTCGGCACCGCCCGTTTCTACCATCATTTCACCAACGCACCCGATTCCTGTGGACGCTTCTCCGGTTTTCGATGCTGCTGTTAGGCCTGCCGTGTCTACCGCCGTTCCCGCGGCGGCCTCCGTTGCTGCTGCGACCGCCCCGGACGTTGCAGTTGTTCCTGCCGGGGCCTCCACCGTTCCAGCAGCAGCTCCCAGGGCATCGACTATGTCGGCTGTTGCCTCAACCAGCGGCACTCCTCGACTTAATCATCGGACTCCCCCGGAAAGCCTGGCAGCACCAAAGAAGAGGACCCGTGGAGATCACGCCCGACATCAATCGTCGAGTTCCCTTCCTGCTCCCGTCGATTCCGAATAGCATCAATCCTCATCTTTCTGCTACCTGGATATTTATTATCAGAATGTTCGTGGCCTACGAACAAAGTCCGATATTATGTTTCTCGCTTCATGTGAATCCGATGCCGATATCATTGTCCTCGCCGAAACCTGGCTGGATGCTAGCTTACCGTCCTCACTCTTTTTTACTTCAAACTTTAATGTTTATCGTTGCGACCGTTCCTGCCTTAATAGCACCCGTTCCCGTGGGGGTGGTGTTCTGATTGCATGCAACTCTCGTTTGTCTTCCTATCAAATTCCATCGAATTTTTCGGGAATTGAGAGCTTGTGGATTTGTATAAATTTGGAGCATACTCGCGTGTATCTTGGGGCTTTCTATGTCCCTCCCTCGCATAATTCGGATCCGGCTACCACTCTTGCGATTCGTGATGAAATTTGCATGGTCTCTGATCGGCTCAAACCAAGTGACTTTCTGTTTGTTATTGGTGATTTCAACCAACCCCTGGTTACTTGGACCAGGGCAACCTCTTCTCCTCCGGGATGTGTTTCTTCTTTCTGGCACTACCTTCCTTCGTCGCTGGCTCCATCAAGTTCCGGTTTTTTGGATGGATTGGCCTTCAATGGATTATTCCAATTAAATGGCATTCCCAATGCCATGGGCCGGGTGCTTGATCTAGTCCTTGGTAACTCGGTAGCGGCCGCCGCGTGCTCTCCGGTGTCTCCTGGCATTAACCCTTTAGTGCCCATTGACTGTCATCATCCTCCTTTGAGCTTTGAGATCAAGATTTCTTCAACTGTACCTCGTACACTTCCTGGCACTGTTCCTCATCATCTTAATTTTAGCCGAGTAGATTATAATAAGCTTAGGGTTATCCTCTCTCGTCATGATTGGTCCTTCCTCTATGAATGTGATAATGTTAATGATGCTGTTGAATTCTTTTCTGCTTCTGTGTCCTCTGCCTTATCATCCTGCTGTCCTCCTTATCGTCCCCCTCCTAACCCTCCTTGGTCGGATAGAAGGTTGAAGGTCCTTAAAAAGGACAAAGCTAGGTGCCGTCGTGCTTACTGGCGTTGCGACTCTCATTTCAACAAGTGCCGCTATAAGCTGGCTTCGTCCGCTTTCCGAATCTATAATCGCGCGCGTTATCGTATCTATAATGCCAGATTGCAGTTACGTTTTCACACAAACCCTCGGTCCTTCTGGCGCTATGTAAACTCCCGCCGTGGTGGTCAATCCATCCCTGCCCAATTGTCACTTGGGTCCCGCAGCGCTAACTCGCCCCAAGGCATAGCGGCTTTATTCGCTGAACATTTTGCGGCCATGTTCTTGGACCCAATATCCGATCCTCTCGATCTTGCTCGGGGACTGTCTTTTACCCCGTCGAATGTTATCCATGTTCCTCCTATTGTTGTGAATAGTGAAATTGTTGAGGGAGCTCTTGCCAAACTAAATCCGTCGAACTCTCCAGGACCCGATGGCATTCCGGCCTCGGTCCTTATCAAGTGTCGATCGATTCTTGCTCCACTGCTCGCTTCAATTTTTGGACTCAGCCTCTCTACCAGTACTTTCCCTGCTTTGTGGAAAACCAGCTGGCTGTCTCCTGTGTTCAAGAAGGGCGATCGCAGTGTGATATCAAATTACCGTGGCGTCTCCTTACTCTGTGCTTGTGCGAAAGTATTCGAATCTGTTGTCCACCCTTGTGTGTTGTTTCATACTCGTTCGTGGATCAGTATTCATCAGCATGGTTTCATGCCTGGACGATCCACAACGACGAACCTTGTGCTTTTCGTCTCTTTCAAGGCGCCCCAAGGAACCATCTCGGTTTAGTGTTGGAAAAATTAGAAACGAAAGAGCCAACAAGGCTCAAAGTTTCTTTAAAACGTATAAACAACTACAACATTAGTTGGAAATAGTGAAAAAAGTGATTTCATTTCGGAACGCCGCTTAGTACGGTTTTGAGATAATACATAGTAAATTTGCAAAAAATTGTCAAACGAAACTTTTCCAACACTTGTTGTCTAAATGTTCGTCGTATGCTAAATCATTAATACTATAGAATCATTTTTTCTTTTATTTCCAGGCGATATTTTAGCGAAATCTTTCAAATGGATTTATGCCAAATTTTGTCTCTGTCGCGTATGTCCAGGAGTTGCAAGAAGGCGCGCAATGCGTGCAAGACGAAGAGCACGCACAGAGGAACGTGACTGTTCGGTAAATATACCCACTCGGGATTCAACCTGTTTCTACAAATTTATAATTATGTGTATGAATAACAAACTGTTTGTTACTGTTTTCTTAACCGTTAACCTGTTCAACCGCCTTCCCGTGTAGTGTTTTAAATTTTATTTTCAAATCACCCCACACAACACATATGCATGTAAATCGAATATCAACTTGAAATAATCGTACCTCTATGCAATATGATTGAATCGTAAATGATGCTAAAATAATGCCTATACGTACAAAAGTGGAGGCGCTAACCGTACATTGTTCAAAATGTATATGTTTAGTCGTATATTTTCTAAGTCGGCATCATATACGACTTACAATATACATCAGCCGTACATTGCTCGTATATCTATACGTATGCATAAAGAAAATCGTATTACATTCTTAATCGGCATCATATGCAACAAAGAATATACATTGCTCGTATATTGTCCATGCATAATGCGATTCCGATTCGAAATATACTAATATGAGATTCAATTTATTCAACTTAATACGACTTCGTGTTGTGTGGGACTTTTGATTGGATTGTCGTAACGACATGAAACTTTTAGAATGCATAGAAAAACACATTTCCTATCATTTTCCCAAAAAAAAACAATGTTTCAAAGGAATTTGAATAATTTTTAATTGCATTTTTTGGTTGATATTTGTTCAACCGGACTACCCGAGTAGTTCATACATTTTGTATGGGAGATTCCATTTTCCTGCCCTTCAGAGCAAATATCTTTTTATTGAGACGTCGGATCGATATGAAATTTTCACTGAAGATACTTAAAGGTGTTTTCCACAATCTCTATATCTATAAAATGAATGTTTGCTTGTTCGTGATGCCAATACTCAAAATCGGCTGGAGCAATCTTGATGACGTCTTTGTATGATTCGTTGCGTTTTACCCAAGGAAGGTTTAGAAAAAAAGAGAATTTGAAAATTCCCAAGGAAAAGCCGAAAAATGAGAAAATTCGGTAAAAACGGATTTTTCCACATGAAAAATAAAATTTACCTTCTCTAACGAAAACTTGAAAACGGTTAACGGATGGACTTATCCCAACGAAGTCTTCTGATGATTTTTTTTTTTTTTTTTCCCAATAACAACAATGAAAAGTTAAAAAATTCCCTAGGAAAAGCCAGCAAACTAGGAAGCTCTGTAAAGGCTTTTTTACGAAAAAAAAATGTAATCTTATAAAATGAGTGTTTGTTTGTTTTTAACGCTAAAATTAAAAATCGGCTGAGCCAATCTTGACGATGTAATCGGAATATTTGTTCGGTTTTATTCATGGAAGGTTTAAAGAAAAGAAAACTTTTAAATTCCCTAAGGAAAATTCGAAAAATAGAAATTTGTAAAAATAGCATTTTCCATACAATAAAATCACAAATCAAATAAAATACAATAAAATCACGATTTATAACTAAAACTAAGAAGCCGCTTGGCCTGTCTTAACGAAGTTTTCGGATGATTTTTTCTTCCTTACTCATAGCGATTAAAGTTGTGACAAACCACTAGTCAGAATTCACAGATAATCGAATTATTTCATCTCGGTAATCAACAAGCGATCGCCTAGATCATGTATATTTGGTTCTGATAGGTGTTGAATGTATTTTGTTGAGTGGCAGAAAAGAGCTTGGTTGCTAAACTCATATGAATACTGAGTATTTAAGTTCAGACAAATCTATCAAACAAGTTTGCAAGTTGTTTGTGCATTTCACAGTTTTTTTTTATTTTAATTTTCAGTTTATTTGAAGAATGGTTGAAGAATTCACAGCAGGCAAAAAAACAAGAAACAAGATTTTAACTTGCAGCAGCGATTCTGTTCCGAGATTATTATTGATTCGCAGTTACTTCGAATATAATTTAAATGCATCAGAGAAATGATTATGCAAAAGCAAGGATGCCCGAAACATGAACATAGAGATGTGTTTTCATTTTGCTTTAGAACAAGTAGTATGTGCAGTTACAATTGCTGAAACATGATAATCACTGGAATCTATGAACGAACTGCAATAACTTAAGTGTCTATACTTAATAGAAAGATTATTTGGTAAAAGAGTAAATGAATTCCCGGGCTAGATTACACTATGGGGAACTTGTATGGAACAAGCGGACATTACTAGATTTAACGAGAATCGGTGGACATTTCGCGGTGTTTTGTTATTGTAGGCACGTGTCTTATTCAAAGCCATCATTGTAACCATTCTACAAGCTTTTAGCTTGTGTAAATAATTAATTATTCGATTTTTATCATATTTGAGCGCCCGAAGGTATGCAATGTACAGTACACATAGTTTTGATACAAAGAAATCTGTGATTTTTTAAATGTATAATCACCTGCAATTTTCAAAACTCTTTATAAAAACAAATTACAAATGTGTATTACAAAACATAAAAATCACATTTATTAATTCAATTCAATTTCCTTGGTCATTTAAGCTTATTTTAATATGATCTACTTTATTTATTACATGGTCAATTAACATATCTTCATTTTCTTTGTCCACTATGGTAAAAAAAGGTCTGTGACGATGGCTGGAAAGCAAAGCTTTTTCGTATTATGTTGTCTATAGCCTAAAGAAATCCAACTTAGAATTGGATCACTACTGTGTATAGCCCGCATAAAGGTATCTTCTAAGTTATTCTCCCTAGACGATATTCTTGCATGTGCTGCCCTATCTGACCAGAAACATTTATGACGCGCTTCTAATGCTTCTTCTCCTAAACACCCAAGTGGAATAAGGGTCTGCAATATAATATCCCGGGCGTGTGCCAACACTTTATGTACTGTGGCCGGTATTTTAAACCAACTATATAGTGACAAAAATTTACGATAAGTATCTTTGCAATACGAGTCAAATTTGTCAGTATTTATAACTTTCTGGCTGCTTATGGTTATCAATATATTCCTAAACCTTTCTATCACATCTTTATCGACATTAAGAATAGTACTAGCAAGTGCAGGGTCGAAAAATATTCGACGACAAACATTCCCTGAGGTGCTTGTTCCTGACGATCCTGCTCGAGGTTGGTCAAGTCTCACACCGAATGCATCGTAGAGGTTTTGTCGAATTATTTTTTTCTGCGCTTCATATTCTGCGATGTACTCATGAGTAATCCTCCATTTCTTAAATGGTACTCTTTAGGAAATATTTAATAAACACTGAAGAAACCGCAACCAGCAATGTAGTGGGGATATGCCATGCAATAATTCGGAAGGTAGTGGGGTAAATCCTGTTTCAAGCAAAGTTAGATCACTTATCTGAACAGGAGTTGCACCACAAATAGGACAACGCATGCCTTGTTGTTCCGTGATCATTGATAAAAAAAATGATTACACATAGCTTGACAGCTATGATAACCGACTGATAAGCGTGTTTACATAGTAGAATAAAGAACTTGACTGTTTAGATCATTTTGTTTTCAAATCGTTTTCATTGTTTTTTCATAGAGACCAGGAACGATTAGCAGAGTGTTTTTTTTCGAAATTACGGTTGGGGTTGATCCGGGTCCATGCCGGCGGTGAAACTTTGCTAAATACTTTAAAAATAGTAAAACTATGTTTCTAAACGCTAATTAGACCAGAACACATCGAAACATTTTTTTGCTGCATTATCAAAGTTGAAAAAGCGTATTTTTTCCATAATGCCACACAGTTTTACTTAGCAAAAGTGAGTAAGACATGGTAAATGTACATATTAAATATTTTTTATGAAAGCTTAACATATTACCTTTCCAACGATGTATAAAACATCATGGTCATAGTTTAAATACTTGTAAAACGATTGCCATCAAGCAAGCAATAAAAGTTCGCTAGCGCGGACCATTTTTTATCACTTTTATGACTTTGACAGATTATTTCTCGAAATCTACTAGTCCTAAAAGGCTAATAATTTGGATTGGTCTTAGTTAACTTGTCTACTGCAAGGAAATGTAACTGAATTTATCATACTCTCCATCGCTTAATGTCCGCCTTTTCCCCATAGTGGATTATCCTCTTCCTACTGGTTCACATTAAGCGCCTGAAGCTATGCAAAGCGCGACGCATGCATACTTTTCAAATATTTGGTCGCTAACGGTTCGCTTAAAAGAACATAACGGTTTAAACTAATCACGCAGTGGAGGTTGAATGCGGGATAATATACTTTTACATGTTAAGTTACTGTAAGTTATTAGTAACTAAATTTTAACACACATGATGGACAGCATGAAACAATGAGTTTAGCCGAAGAAATGATTTGGAAACGACGGCGCGCCCGCAGCGAGCGCAGCGAGCGGACTGCGCTAGGTCTACCGAAAAAGAGAGTTTGTATAGTTTTGAGATATAGAGGGCCAGTGGGCCCCCCTCATACCGCACCGCTAGGTTGATTGCGTAGCCGAAATTAACGGTACACACTACGATTCAAATACTCGTAGGTTGAATTTAACGAACTAATGTATCACCAATTGCATACATTCAGTTTAAACGTCCACAAGAGGTGTAGCCACGATCGAAAACATGGCGGCCGGGGCCTCATTTACTCTTTTACCGATTTTTTCGATGTGTCAGTCATAAAAAGTCACGTTGATTTTGGGATAGGTATAAAAATGACATCACCGAAGATATTTCACATCGTTTTTGCAAGGAAAATTTTGAATCAAAAACTGAATGACCTACAATAAAGCATTGTGTTGATTGAAAATGTGACTTTGCATATGAGTAGCATTGCTACCCACTATTTGCCAATTCGCTTCAACTAAAAATGATTTATCACAAATTGTTATGTGAACTATGCCCCGTAGCATCGAAACTACCATTGGTTGAGTGAACGTACAATTTTAGCTGCTTAAGAAATTTATGCTAATGACTCCAACTGGACTATTGCGCTCATATAAATTGATTAATCGAATTGAAAATGGAAACGAAGCCATGAATCGTTCACTGGAAATTTTTGGATTTTATTGTTTTAATGACGGTCAGTTTGTATATGTGATATTTATGATTATGATCAGCAATAATTTTCTGATAATAAACTAAAATTGGTTCAATTGTATCGACTAGCGTCAAACATATGATTAAAAGTTTATAAACACGTAAGACATTTTTTCGAAGCAGGTACACTCGAAATAAACGACGCAAAGCAGTACAAATTCCATCCGCTAAAAAAATGAGTATGAAACGGTGGAGCACCCACAGCGAGTAGACGCTACGGCTACTGAGAAAGGGAGTTTGTTATACATTTGTGAAATAAGGGGAGCCCGGGTTGGAAATAAATTTCTGAAAACTTCAAGTAATTCAGTTTCAAAGATCAAAGATATGGGTAAAATCCCAAATGAAGTCTCCCCAGCCGAAATCGCTGTCGTGGCTACACCATTTGTTAGCGGATGTACCTACAAGGTATGCAATGGGTGAAACAAATGCCGTTATGTGAACCGTTTGAATTGAATGTGTGAATTTTTATCCTGGAAATGATGTACAACATGAACTCCCTCATGCATTACTTGCATGAGTTTATGAAAATTCGGCTACGCAATCAACCTTATTTCACAATTTTTTAACAAACTCCCTTTTTCGGTAGACCTAGCGCAGTCCGCTCGCTGCGCTCGCTGCGGGGGCGCCGCCGTTTCAAACTCATTTCTTCAGTCCAACTCATTGGTTTATTATGTCCATCTTGCCCAGTTTAACCGATTACAGTAGATATCCGACATACGCGGTACTCGACATACGCGGATTCGGAGATACGCGGTTTTCAAAATTGGACAGTTGGATTGGGTTTATAACATCGATGTTAATTCTTGAGATGTACAACCACACGAATAAATATGTAAATTACACATTTACATAACTTACGCATTTTATTTCGTTTATTGCAATTTTTGTTGTTTGAATACGCTTGCATTCCATTCATATTAATAGACAAAGTAAAATTTTGAATATTCTATGATACATGTACACAAGACCTCGATATCTTAACTCCTAGTATAACCTATGTGTCAAGCAATATTCGAGATACGCGGATTTCTCTGGTTCCCATTATCCGCGTAAGTCGGATACTGACTGTAGTTCAAATCATTACAGCTTCTAACGGAAATTCAACGGTTGAAATATTCAAACTGAATTGATGTGCCACCTATTGCATAACTTTCAGGCGCAAACGTGGAAAAAATGACGACGATGCGACAACTAGGGGGCCTCATTTGGGATTTTGCCAATTAATGTACTTAATGAGTTTTAAAAATTATAAAATTATATAATTTTTTGGAAAACACCCTCAAGTATCTTCATAAAAAATTTCAAATCGATCCGACATCTCAATAAAAATATATTTACTCTGAAGTACAGGAAAACGGAATCTCTCATACAAAATGAATGGACTACCCGTTTGAACGTTAACGTTTGTAACTTTGGTTGACAAGGTGTAGGTTAAACAAATCAACTAAAACTTGAAATAAGCTTACAACTTACCGTCATAACTTTTTTACGACGTCTACAAAAAGTATTTTATGTTTTCCTTTCATTTATGTTATGCCATATTTTTATATGTCATCAATAAGGTTTTGGATAAACACAAACTTGAATTTTTATTATTTACAAATTATATAATTTTTTTGTAATGTATTACATTACAAAGTGTCATGATACATTTTTGTGTTCGAACATGTTGTGCTAAGAACTAATGAATATTCTAATTAAATTAGATGCTACAAATCTGTATTCCATTTGCATGCGAAAATAATTTAAACAAATAATTTACTTCAATATTTACTTTCGTCCTTCTTTCTCTTGGGTGCTTTGTTATGATAGGTGGATATTGGAGACAACGGATTTGAAACCAACACAGTTACCACATCCAACGTCGATGAAGATATTGAAGAGGAAATCACTGCCGAAACGAATACCGTCACCGTTCCAATAACCATTTGCATAATGATAATGATAGGGTAAGCTTCTTACACCTTCCACATACTATTTCAATTGTGTTTGGAGCGCTTAGATATGTTGCAAGAATTAATTTAAACTTCTATTTTAAGGTACATTTTTTTCGGGGCCAGTCTGTTTGCTGATTGGGAAAATTGGGATTTGCTGGACGGAAGTTATTTCTGTTTTATATCACTAAGCAGCATAGGTTTTGGTGACATTGTTCCCGGCTTGTCGGTAAGGTGGTACTTATGAAAAATCAGTACATACAATTTAGGTTCAAAATTGTACAAATACAAACATAGTTTTGCTCATTACTTTTGACAAAAAAGAATGAAACCATAATCTGTGAAATCTGCTGTGCATGGAGTATTTTTTAAATTTTCGTATATACTAACCACCTTAATGCGTAACTTAAGTTCAAGGTATGCTTAAACGCTAAACATTGAATTTTAAAACAAAAAACTGAATTGCTTAGGTGTGGTGCATGATTCGGTACAAACAATTTCGCCCAGTTCGGTGAGATTTTAACATTTTGTGCACTCTTTTTACTATTTTGGGCATGTTTCTAACTCCACCTCTTTTCAACTAGTAACTGTCTTATCCTGAATCTCAAATTAGTACTACGTCGCCTTGTTAATTCGTATTTCTCCATTGAACCCGGATTACCACCGCATTCAAGATTGCTTATCGATTCTTGTCCCAACAAATGCTTCCGCTGAACACAGATGAATTCAAATCACTTGCGGTACATCAAGCAACATTGTAGCATATTGGTTCAAAATTCAACATGAAGAATTCCAAGCTCGCGCTTGTGCCGCTTTCTTCTTCCCCACGGGGCCGACGTAGCGCTTAACGTGTTAAATGATGGTCAATGTGCATATGCATTATTAGTGATAGTGATCAACAATTAATTACTAAATATAAGCAAAAATTTGGTTTAATATCACCGATTAGTGTCAAGTATATGAATAAAATTGGTGGTCCGCGACAGCCGAGCGGTAGCGCCGGTTAGAAAATCGGCCCATGAGCGCCGGGGCTCACCACCTCGACGGCGTGGGTTCGAATCCCAACCGGGACCCTCCCCTGTACGAGAGGACTGACTATACAACAGGGAAACAAGTCTCGTAAGCCCTTAACGGGCAGGTATGACCAAGAGATCGTTACGCCAAGAAGAAGAAGAAAATATGAATAAAAGTTTACAAACACGTAAGAACGTGTTTTCGAAGCAGGTACACTGGAAACAAACGACGCGCAACGAAAGTAGAAACAAACGTGCGGGCAAAGCAGCACAAATTCCATCCGCTTGCCCTTAGCATTGTAGATGGTGATCGAACTGAGAGCAATCTTGATGTAATGCGAATAACGATAAAGACGAAAAACTGATCCATAAACACATATGTCATTTAATATACATTATTTTTAGTACGTTTAAGAAAAATCTTTTGTTTTGAAAATTTTTTTTTTCATTTAATTTTTTATACACTACATCTAAGTTTCTTTCTGCGCGTATCCATAGCGTCGGAAAACAAAAGTGAGAAGCCTCCAATTGTTTTGCTTGTGTTTCTGCTAATCAGCATGGTGTGGAATGTTAACTTGTAACAACTAAAACTGTATTTTCTACTACCATGCAGAGCATATTATCGTCGTGAAACACTCCATTCTCCATCCACCATTTAAATGAATTCTAATCCGAATGTAGTCGGAGTTTGAAGACCTATTTTAATATTCTGCTTATATTCTACTATGTTCTACTCATAGCTACGAACTAATAAAAGTGAGACCAAGATGGAAATCAGCTTTATACTGTGTGCAGTATATCTACTGCTCGGGATGGCATTGATTGCTATGTGTTTTAATCTAATGCAAGTAAGTAACGCTGTAAACTGTACACGAGTACAAACTGAAGTCTGTTTATGAAACTCCAAACCCTCTTTAATTGAATAACATTTTCATTACAGGAGCAGGTCATCTACAAAATACGATCCTTGAAAAAATGTGTCAGAGGATGCTTTCAATGTGCTAAACCAGTGCCAGTGCCGACTGATGAATCTGAAAGCCAGTAGATTAAATAATTTTAGACCTAAGCTGTTTAAACTATCAAAGACAATGAAAAACTTGGTTAATCGTACCATGTTAAGACACTTTTTATGTCAATCGTACAGTTAGATGTGTAATCTATACATTTGTGAAAAATATGTGAACATTCCGTTATTCTTTAAACACAAAATTAAAAATTATGTAATTTTAATACAATATTATGAATTCCATAATCATTCTACCTAAGCACAGCGATATTACATCTTCAAACCACATCAAACATTTTTTTTTTTTCAGAAAAACAGATGTCGGTGTCGTTTTCTAAATCGACTGCTGTTGATGTTCCATTCTAGTGTTGTTGAGGTATGCCGTCACAAACGCTTATTAGTTGGTTAAAAACGCCGTTGAAACTTCATCATTTTTACTTCCGTTCAGTTTAAACGATTTAAGTTTGTTGGACTTGAATGTTGCTTTTATGAACGCTGTAAAATAAAGACATCTGTAGATATATGGTGTTCTTAAGGGTACGGAAAAGAAATGTAATCGCCAGCGTGATCGTGTAATTCCCCTCCTCAACCTGTCAAAAAGAATTCAGGCTTTCATACCCTATAATCGCATGTGTCCAGTGCACGATGGAGTGAAGCCGGGATAAAAATCAAAAATTCATTTTTGGATCTCAGAAAAATGAGATATGTTTTCTTAAACTACAAGATGAAACTAAGAAATGACCCAAAAACTAGAGCCTCTGTTCTTCCAGGTTCTGAGAAACAGCCCGTCAAAGTCAAGATTTGTGAAAATATTGCGTGAAAAATTGAAAAAAATCCATCAACTTTGAAGGTCTGTAACTCCAAAAATAATGGCCGGAATCGAATTTCAAGCACAGTTTTGGAAAGGTATTGACAGTTCAAGTAAATTGAAATTGAATGTCACAAAATATTAAGCATTGTTTCGCAAAACTCCTGGAAAATTTTTCAATTTTCTGTTTTTAACCTTACGCCATCGCTAAGGATTGTGAAAGATTGTAAAATGAGGCATACCCACTTATAGTCTAGAATGTTTTGTAACAATAAATGATAGTTTGTTTTTGCGCATACGCGCGAATCTTTACGTTATTCTGTACTTTATATGTGAAGCTTATAGTTTATCACCTACTAGGCGTCTCCATCATGCCATATGCCATCATGTGTGGTAAGAAATATATGAAATTCTCATTCAATGAAATATAGGTCGATGATCGTATCGTAAAAATGTGAAGCAGGGTAGTGGTTGAACATCACGTAAAAGGAGAAAGACAAGCCAAGTCAATGGCAAAGAATGAAATTTGGTTTGGTTTGCTTTGAATGTATTTGGTCGCTTTTTCTTGTACTACAGCTCTCAAACCCATCTTTTTATACCCAAAATTCCTGTAAATAATGTATCCTACACTAACATTTTGTTTTGTTTGTACCCTTACCTGTAAAAGTTGAAGTTAATCTTCAAGAGTTGGTGAATCACACTGCGTGTAGAATAATTGAAATGCAAAAAGCAGAAATCTTGCGGCACTTTTCATCTTCTTTGTGAGATTCACTAAGCGTCGTATTATTGCGCTCGTGGGGCATTGACAGATCTAGTGGACACAGCATTTACAATCAACTGTTTCATTGTTCCGAAGAAAATACTGCATCAGACAGTGATTTACTAGTTTCGGCATTAACTCCTATCCGTCTTTCGTTCATTAGTGTCAATTCAGTGACGGTAAATTATTCATTTTACATGAGTTGAATTGATGGAAAAATTTTGGCATATTTAACCGACACTATGTATACGCAAACATGTTGTATATATGGTGCAACCAACAGAAATGAACAGTGTAGAGCACTTATAAAATGGATTTATTCCAAATCCTGAGAATTTATCTCATGGCTTATATACTACTACACTGCACTGTCCGATGATATTTTTCGAATGCTTACCTCATATTTCGTACAGAATTAAATTTAAAAAAACGGAAGGCTTATAAAAATATGTATAACTAGCTTGACGCCCCGGCGTCGCTCGGTGAAGAAGAGGTTGAGAAAAGAGTTATGGTTTTACTCTTTACTTGGAAGTTCGATTTAATTTAATAGTTACAATAACGGCATATTTAAAATGTTTGATATTTCAACAATTTCCCCGTGATCTATAAACCTTGTTGTAGCTATGGATACACCTTGACATTTGTTTACATGCTTGTTTTGTTTGTGTTAGTAAAACGGAGTTTAAATTGTAAAATTTAGATGATTTTATCAAAAAATAGTGATCAAACAAACCTTCAACAACATCTGCAGTACTTAAACTAAATGTGTGAAAAGTTTCAGAAGCGACGGTTCAGTATTGACCGAGTTTTTAGTGTACACAGAACTCCATACATAAAAAAAAGCTAAAATATGTAGTAGATGACATTATAAAAACATGTATAATGATCGATAAAAAAATTGTATTGGAAAAGATGTACAAGGAATTTGGTGTTAAAGTAGATGAACCAAGGGAAATGGGTGGAAATAGTACGACGGGAAATGTTTGCGGGCTTTTTCAAAAATAGAAAAATTGAGCGATATTTTACATATAGAAACAGAACTTATAGAAAGGTTTCGAAATATTTTAATAGCCAAAAACTATTAGTCTACATTGTAAATACACATACATGTTTTACATACATCATTACAATTGGTACAAAATACCTTCTACTGTCCATAAAGTTCTTGCGCATGTAGGTGAAATCATTGTAAATGCCCCAGCACCATTGGGATCCTTTGGATAGGAAGCAGCAGAAGGTAGAAATAAAATATAAAGAAGGGATAGAGGAGAACACGTCCGTAAAATGTAACGAAAATTCAATATTAAAGACATTTTTATGAGAGCTTTAAATATCAATTATTTTTCAGATTACAATATTTTGAATGAAAGTTTGTAGTAAATTTAATTTGTTTTATATCAAACTAAAAACAAATCTTTAAGTTAATATAAAAAAAGATTGAAAGAATAATGCACCCATAGAAAAATCCAAAAATATGTAGTTTTTGCAGCGCCACCTGGTGGGATTGTCCAGAAATACCATAATTTCGTGTTATATAATAGCATTACACGATATTACAATGAAAAAATTGCAAAACATTTGAATACGATTTTTATCCCGACAATTTGCTCTTTTCGCTCCATAGTGCGGTGGCGTGAAAGGAAAGGAAGCGTCATGTCATATTATTCTAATTGATGAGCAAACTTTTTACGGTGCAATTGTTCCTGAAAGAAGGCAAGTAGAATTGACTATCGTCATTTGATGGTTTATATTTACCCATGGAACGAAGTGTTTTCCAGTTGTGCTATCGGCTGCTCTTCTGCATGACCAGTTGGTGATTCAATATAAATAACGAATTGTTTGAATTTAAGCATAATTCAGTTTACACCTTAAAGTGCTACGCAATCTAATATCTAACAATTTTTCGAATCTAGTGCCATTACATCGATTCGTGCTTTCTTTTCCGCTTTGTGTTAAAAGTTCTCCGCATTTAAATTGACAATAATTTTACTAGATCCAAAGTTTAAAAATTTTCGCAATGCAGAACGAAAGAACGGTCGTTCTCAAATCCAGCAACTAATTCGGATTTGTCACAGGTCGTTGACTTGTATCAGCTGATACCAGTGCATCCTGGTGCATCCTCAATAACTTGTCTAGATACCAGATAGTAGAGTGAGAACAACTGCTCCTTACTCTCTCATCCTTATCAGGAGTTTCCCTCTAGCGGCAATTTGGTCGACTGGTCAACTGTCATCGAACCGTTCGTGATCGATCAAGCAGCATCCAAGATCGATTAAGTTACATCATGCTCTTCATTTCCATTATCATCACCATCAAACTATCCTGAAGCAATGGATCTAAAAGCAATTGAGTTATTTGTGTTTCTTTTTAATATTTGTTTATTTTACATCCGTCTAAATTAATGAGCAGATTGTTATTGTTAAGCAGAATTACAATTCATTTGCTTTACCTATCTACACCTTGTGCTCTTCACAAAATCCAATTAGAATGGACAACAATACAACAATGCAAACTCTAATTAATCTTGTCAAATTATTATTATTAAGTTTAGTTTGAACGGACAGGTCGTATTAATGCTTCTTCAGCATTCTTGCTTGTCTTGCTCGGTTGCTCAGTGCCCGATACTTGGCCTGGCAACCGCCCTACCGAACAAGACGTATAACATTAACTACATATGCTAATTACACGAGACTACGAGCAAGGATTAACATATACTAGTAGGAATGGATAGGACGTGGGAGGCTAAGGGATATATGGGGAGGTAGAGGAGAAGGTCAGAGAGATTTCCAAACTCCCTGGCGAAAGCGAATATGATCCATGCGTACTTGTAATCTCTCTGTCCCAAGATGTCACGGATGGGGGTCACAGGGACTCTTCCTGCTGCTCGGACTGCGGCAAATAGTTCGGGTCTGGCGGCTTCAAACTCCACGCACGACCAGAGGAGATGGTCTATGTTGTGGAATCCGTTGCCACAGCTGCATGCTTTACTATCAGTTATTCCTATGCGCTGTAGGTGCGCATTCAACGCATAATGGTTTGACATTAGCCTCGACATCATGCGAATGAACGAGCGACCCACAGAAAAGCCTTTGAACCAGGGTCGGAGGGAAACCCGCGGTGATATCGAATATAAGAACCTACCAAGCTCATCCGCATCCCACAAGCCCTGCCATCGTGAGAGACAGAGCTGTAGTGGGACACGGAGGAACTCGAGAGGGGGAATTCGTCTCTCGAAAAACAGGTCTGATAAGGCCCCCCGTTTGGCCAACTCATCCGCTTTCTCGTTGCCGGTGATGCCACAATGAGATGGGATCCAAATCAGAGATACTCTGAATGATTTATCAAACAATGAGGCCATCAATTCCAATATTTGCTTAATAAAATAATCGGGGCTCTTAGCAGCCTTCGCTGACCTGAGGGCCTCCACTGCGCTGAGGCTGTCCGTAAAAACATGGTAGTGATCAGCAGGGCTCGCGCTGATAATCAACATCATCGGTGTAGAACTGGTTGTCTAGGTGGCCATACTTTTCCATAAAAATGCTGGGAGTCTGCATCCACGATATTGTCACAATTTACTAGGGGCTACCTGTAGGGATAAGTAGTCATGAAAAGTTTTTGTTATCCTACATTTTGAGCGCATCTCCAGCAGCCGGCTAAAGTTGTCAATCACTAACGGATTCGATACTGAGGCACGGATGAGAAGGCGAAGCGAAAGTTGCTCGAAGCGAAGTTTAAGCGGCATCACTCCTGACATCACTTCTAGGGACATGGTATGAGTGGATTTCATAGCCCCTAGTGCGAGTCTAAGACATCTGTACTGGATCTTTTCTAGTCTGATCAAATGCGTCTTGGCCGCCCAGTGGAAGCATATGCTCCCATATTCCAAGACGGACAGTACAGTTGTCTTGTATAGTCTCAGGAGATCATGTGGGTGTGCCCCCCACCAGAACCCCGAAATCGTTCGAAGGAAGTTGATCCTTTTAGTGCATTTTTGAGCGAGGTAGTCTATGTGGCTTCTCCACATATTCTTTCTATCAAACCACACACCTAGGTATTTAAACGTGCTGGAAATTTTGATATTTGTGCCATAGATATGGACATCAAATTGGGGATTTACTAGGTTCTTTTGCCTATTTTCCGCCGTGTTGTAGTGAATGGAAAAAATAAGCATCTCCGTTTTCTGAGTAGAAAACTCAATACGTAGGTTGTCAGCCCACGTGACAAGATTATCCATCGTGGTTTGCAAAGGGCGTTGTAGTCCGATGATGCTGTTGCTTGTGACTGAAACAACACCGTCGTCCGCTAGTTGTCTAAGGGTACAGTTTGGCGCCAGGCATGAGTCAATATCACTCACGTAAAAATTGTACAATAACGGGATCAAACAGGACCCTTGCGGAAGTCCAAAGTAGCTGGTCAGACGCACTTTAGTCTGACCATGTTCGAAATTCTTTACCTTTTCCGAGAGAACATTGAAAAGAAGGTTGTTTAACCGCGGTCCCAATCCCGCGTTTTCTAACTTTTCACACAGTATATTTACACATACTGCGTCAAAAGCGCCCTTGATATCTAAGAAGATTGAGGCCATCATTTCGCCTCGAGAATGAGCCAACTCAATCTCAGTCACAAGAAGAGCTAAGCAGTCATTAGAGCCCTTGCTTTTGCGAAATCAGAATTGTGTTTCGGATAGGAGGTTGTTTGTTTCTAACCAACTATCCAAGCGGCGTAGAATCATCCTTTCGAGTAATTTTCGCAGGCTGGACATCATCGAAATTGGGCGATATGAGTCGTGCCTTAATGCAGGTGTGCCGTTTTTCAACGCAGAAATTACTTTCACTTCTCTCCATTCAGGAGGGACGATGTTGTGCTCAAACATGTTATTGAATAAACACTACAGTCGTTCCCGCACCGCGTCTGGTAGATTGAGAACCAATTTATTCCCAATCTGGTCCATTCCCGGCGAGGAATTTTTGCCTGAATAAGGAGCTAGTGAGAGTTCAGACATTGTGAATGGTGCATCCATGTTAGGATCACTGCCAGGTGCGCATTGGAGAAAATTTGGCACAGGAACGAAGTCAGGACAAACCTTACGTGCAAAAGGCTCCAGCCAGTCCGTATCAAGGCTTTCGCTCTCATTAGTAGCGCTTCTATTTCGCATCCTTCTTGCCATGCTCCAAAGCGAGCTAAGAGAGGTGGAAGGAGTTAAGTTACTGACGTATCTCTGCCACCCACCTCTCTTTTTTGCCTTCAGTAAGTTCTTGCACTTTTCCTCTAATGCTCTATAGTTATCAAATAGATTCATGGAGCCAGTGGTAATAAAAAGGGCATATGCCTCTTCTTTTGCAGTGAATGCAGCTTGGCAATCCTTGTCCCACCAGGGGGTTAGAGGTCTCTTGAATTTGCGCCTTTGGTGGGGAATCCTTGTCTGCGCTACAAGGGCACACTCGTAGATGGAGCTGACGAGTTTTTGATACTCCTCTAAGGGATTAGAGAAAGGCTCTACAAGAGAAAACGAAGCTGACATCAGCTCGCCGTACCTTGCCCAGTTGATATTCCGGGTCAAGTCATATTCGTCCGATCTATCCACCGGGCTGAATCCATTAGTGATCGCAATCTTTATCGGTAGGTGATCACTGCCATTCGGATTCTGGATGACCTTCCACGAAACATCCAGAGCAAGCGATCCCGTGCATAGAGATAAATCGATTGCGCTTCCTCGTGCCATAGGTGTTGAAACCCTAGTTGCCTCACCGGAGTTGAGGATTGTCAAGCTATAATAGTCGCAAAGGTCCCTTATGATTGGTACGCAGTTATCATCACGTGTGCATCCCCAATCCACTTCATGACAATTGAAATCGCCTAGGATGAAAAACGGCGGAGGTATTGCCGTTGCTATTAATTGGAGACCCTTATTGATCTTGCTTGTATCAGCCTTGGCTTCCGGGGGGATGTAAATACTAACAATAGAAAAGTCAAGATCTCCTAGCTTTGTCTTAATTGCGACACATTCGATGACATCGAGGGAGGGGAGGGGTAATCGGCAAAAACTGTGACAGTCTCTGATACCAATCATTACTCTGCCTCCACGCCTAGCCCTGTCTGTAGCGTGACGATCTTGACGTATTAGGTTGTATCCCTGGAAGGTTAACACTTTGACGGCCAACGCTTTGCGACAGGCGCGTTTGCACTAGTTCCTCCGTATCTGGCCGCACTGTTTGATAATTCTTTTTCCATCTTTATTAGAATTTACGAACGAACAGTAACGCGCCCTGTGGAATTTGTTTACTTTCCATTTGATATTTGTTTACATCCAGTAAGCGGTGGCGCGTGTCAGGTGACAGCGTTGACAGCACACCAAAATGATGTGATCGGATGCAAACTGAAACGGAGTCATTACATCTACACTGCGTCCCAAAATGATAGCCTCTCCTAGTTTTTTCTGTGCAGGGCGAATACCGAGCATATCATTTTTTTCAAAAAATACACAAATATTTGTAAGTATACACTGACTACTTTGCATAAATATTGTTGAAAAAAACGAATGAACAATCCCTTTCGGTCCAAAAAACTAAAATTAGTGGTGTCCCAAAATGATAGCCTCACTTAGGATTTTGATCAAATTATCAACAAAAATAGCATCAATGGATTAAAAAGCCATGATTTAGTTATCAGTTGGTTCTTTATTACGGTTTATTGCTTGGAAAATGCTTGATGGTATGCTCTCCGATAATTTTTCTAACGTATTTACTGATAAGGAACGCCAAGCAGTTCGGATAGCAAGTTTAAGCTCCTATATGGTCTCGTAATGTCTCCCATCTTCATAAATCTCTTGAACTAGCCTTCCACAAACATTTCACATTGGATTAAGGTCTGGGGAAACGGCTGGCTAAGACATTGTTTTGATACCCGACCGTGCAAGGTGAGTTCTTGTTATCTTGCGTGCGTGTACGGCAGCATTTTCTTGCTTAAAAATGAGCTGTTGGGTGTTGTGATTTTCCAGATAAGGCTTCAAATGATTCGCCAGGATGTCGATAAACATATCGCTGTTCATACGAGTTTTGGTACAAGAGCCAATTCACTTCTACTATGGCCGCTTAACGCAGCCCAAAACATGACCGAATCACCTTCAAAATTGCGACGATAGAAAAATCGTGCTATCGTCTCAAATCTCTCCAATAATGGATGTAACTATCCGATCCATCAATATTTCACTTTTTTTCATCAATATAATCCACCTAACATAAATTAATGATTTAAAATCTGAACAAGACTGCAAACGGACAACTTACGTTTCTCCACTCATTCTTCCATGTCATATTTTTTGTAGCAAACTCCAATCTAGCGACTTTTTGGTGAAGTTTGAGGGCAGAAACTTTCTCCATGGACTCTCTTATAATATCAGAACATGAGTTCAAAGCTCACAACACAGCATTTTTGTGTACATTCAACCAGAAATCGTTTTTTCTCCTACGGCAACCTTTGGTTGAATTGAAAGCAACTTAAAAAATCCTCCGATTATCACGCGAGGAAAGATTTTGAAGACGACCAGGAGACTTCTGAAGCCCATATTAACTGGAATCTTTTACATAATCGTTAATGACGTATGTGAATCTATTTATTAGCACAACAATCTCATGATTTGACTTGCCATTAAAGCGATAAGCAAACAATTTTCTCGTTCCTAGAGTGGTTTTCTGCTTCTAATTCCAATACTTTTGGCAACTGATAGCGTAGCTAGGAACTGGGTTGCTTTGTTAATTTGAATGATTTTTGAAGTGAAACTATCATTATGGGACACTCCATTTTTTAAATTTTTGACCAAAATGTAATTATTAATTTTTTTTTTTCTGATAAATTAGAAGTGAAACACATTTCTTTTAGATTAAGGAATATGTATCTGTCGTTTATTTTACCTTGCGATCATTTAAAATAGCATATGAGCGAAAAAATTGGGTGAGGCTATCATTTTGGGACGCAGTGTATAGATGTAGCCGGCCGTCAGAGTGTTAAAGTGATATCTGAGGTAAGCCAAGTTTCTGAGAGAGAAAACACTTCGCAGTTATGTTGAAATGCTAGATCCTTAAAAAAATCTACAAAATGCAGTTCCATTGGAGAATGTTGGTCATTTCAGAGTTTAATCGTCTAGACGCACCAACGACTTCAAAGCAGGCCATTGCTCCACCCATTGCTTAAGAGCGCTTTGGATCAGGGGCAAGGTAAAGGCAGCCAGGTTTTTTAACACTAGAATCCATTTGGGTCATTTTGACCCCAACGAAATTTTCGATTTTAATATCTCGAAAACGGCTGAAAATTTTTACAAAAAAAAAATAAGGCTTTTCTTAAAATTCTAAGCTATATCTAAAACAAAAATTTCAGATTTTTCTGTTCGACCGGTTCTGAGAACCAACTTGACTATACCTTGAATGCTTTTTAGGGGTCATTTTGACCCCTACTTGTAAAACGCTATTACTTCACTATTTTTGAAGATTTTTCCAAATCCGTAAACTGTTACTTTTTGGTATATAGTATTTAGTATATTTAGTATATATGAGATATATATCTAACGCCTTTCGTCCAGGCATGAAGAACACCAAATATTCTCCCTGCCATGACTCCGGACACGAGCCATCACTCGTTTTCTTGGATATCGTCTCACCCAACGGCTGGGAAGCTTTACGCTTCGCGGAGTCACCTTTACCCTTTACCAAGGTGAAAGGTCCGCCGTCGCCGTCGGTTAAGTCGACGGTCTCCTCGACTTCCATAGATGGATCACCCCTCCAACGCCAAGGGACCAGAAAACACTCCCCGGTAAATAAAAAAAAAAAAAAAAATTCGGGAAAAGGTATGAGACGATACTTTTCGACTAACCCAAGGAGGCAAGTCGAAACGGTAAAAGAGTAAATGAGGCCTCGGCCGCCATGTTTTCGATCGTGGCTACACCTCTTGTGGACGTTTAAACTGAATGTATGCAATTGGTGATACATTAATTCGTTAAATTTCGGCTACGCAATCAACCTAGGGGTGCGGTATGAGGGGCGCCCACGGGCCCCCCTTATTTCTCAAAACTATAACAAACTCATTTCTTCGGCTAAACTCATTGTTTCATGCTGTTCATCATGTGTGGTATAGTTTACTTACTAGTAACTCAACATGTAAAAGTATATTAACCCGCATTCAACCTCCACTGCGTGATTAGTTTAAACCGTTATGGTCTTTTAAGCGAACCGTTAGCGTTCAAAAATTCGAAACGAATGCATGTGTCGCGCTTTGCATAGCTTCAGGCGCTTAATGTGAACCAGCAGGAAGAGGAGAATCTAGCCCGGGGCCTCATTTACTCTTTTACCAATTTATCTTTTTATTTTATTTATTCAACGCATGCACCTGAAAGTTATGCAATAGGTGACACATTAATTCATATTGGATATTTGAACCGTTCGAATTTCCGTTCTGCTTTTCCGAATTTTCGGGGGTCTGCGACAGCCAAGCGGTAGCGCCGGTTAGAAAATCGGCCCATGAGCACCGGGGCTCACCACCTCGACGGCGTGGGTTCGAATCCCAACCGATATCGGACTCGCTCCTGTACGAGAGTATCCACGTACACATAGGGTAAAAGCCTCGTAAGCCCTTAACGGGGACTACATTACCAACAAGGTCCTTCACGCCAAGACGAAGAGGTAGAAGAATTTCCGTTAGAAGCTGTAATGGTTAGAAATAATCGGTTAAACTAACCAAGATCATAAACCAATGAGTTGGGGTGAAAAAATGAGTATGAAACGGTAGCGCGCCAGCAGCGAGCGTAGCGAGCAGACTGCGCTAGGTTTACCTAAAAAGGGAGTTTGTTATAAATTTGTGAAATACCGCACCCATATATTGATTGCGTAGTCGAATTTTCATACACTCATGCTAGTAATGCATGAGGGAGTTCATGTTTTACATCCTGTCTAGTATAACCATAATCTTTAATTTAACGAGACATTCAATTCAAACGGTTCACACAGCGGCATTTGTTTCAGCCATTCCATACCTTTTAGGTACATCCGGTACTTGTGATTATCCCCTCAATTCTGTTGCGATCTCTCATTGTCTCACAGTGCTCTCTTGGGAAGAAAATAGCACACAGCTGAAGCAGACCAGCAAGTTATGTGTTCAAGTGTGCCAGCACCACGAGATCAAAAAAACGTGGTCATAGTCAGCTATCAAAATGCACGGGCATTGTTATCACACTCTTTCATTATTGGTCTGCTTTCTTTTTACTGTCTCCATCCATATTTTGAGAAATCCGCTACGGTGACTTTAAAAAAGCTGTGAAAAAGTTGTTAAAATAATATAATTTATTGTGAAACTAGCGCAGCTAACTTTAACCACTATGGTCCTATAGAAATTGAGTTTTTGTGCAAGTTGGACAATTACTTACCATAGTTTTAAAATTATAATTTTTCTCTAAATTAAAATCAAATGAAATTGAAAAATAATCAAATGTTTTGACTTTCTTATAAACAAGGTGGCTCAAGTAAACCAATAGATAGTTTATTACTGTTCAGCTTTTGGTTAGCCCACATTGCTTCTGAAAATTATGCTCACAAATCTCTCACTCGCTTATTTTCTACCTACAATGTGTTTGAAATGATGTCATTCGCAAAGTATTTAACCTGAAGATTTTACTACACCTATACATCTTCGTTGCACTGTTCTACTTAGTTTAGAAGTGAACTTATTACTGTTACCTCTTTTCAAAAAGTGTTCTGGGCGAAACGGCAACACATGTCTTCGACAGAAATCATTATTTAAAATACAATGTTGTGAAGTAATTTTTTTATCTCAAGATATTACACGGTGTATGCTTGGTATGTGTACGATAAAGAACGTGGTTTCAATTTTTAATCTGAAAAACCAATTTTGATTCTTCAGAAGGAGAAAGTTGGTCTGTCGCATTGCTTTTGTTGATGTGGAAATCGGGTCTCATTGATGTTGCATCAAACTTTGATCGCATCGTTGGAGTACTGGTGTGATGTGGACGTCTCACCGTTGACAGGTTCGTCTCGTCATATGAACACATCGCTAGGTAGGTTGGTTTTTCTCGGTGTCGTTGGGATACCATGTAGACACTTGGATTCGTCTTCGAACGTCACCATTTTTTCGCGAGGTTTGGAAACAGCAATCATGGTCGAGCTTGCAGCGTGTTGTGTAACAATGCTGCGTTTTGGCGGGGGTAGTGCGAGATCACCAACGCCTGAGAGATTGAACTCACTTACGCTCCGCGGTACAAAGTACTCTATATGATTTTCCATGATGCCGGTCGATCTACGCGCAGGGGTGTTGCGATGGAATGCGTTGGAGCGGCGGGGAAGTGAGTTGTACTCGTTCGGAACGATGTCATTGAGTTGATGTCAGGATTTAACAGGTCCCATTGTCACGGAGACCAGAGCAACGTCCTCCGTAGAAGAAGGAAGGGATTCTGGGATGGCGAATTTTTTAAGCCAAATGATGAGTTCAGTTTGGATGAGACTGAAGCACATTGCTACGACCGCCATTCCAATTATAATGTACGCCGACGCCGCGTACTGTGCAACAGTGCCCTTTGGCATGAGATCCCCGAAACCGATGGTGCCAAGAGACGTGAAACAGAAGTACAGACTCTCTAAAACACCCCAAGGCTGCAGTTTGTGGAATATCACTGCCCCGAGCGTAACATAGCAGATCAGTATCATGATGCAAACTGATATGGGTACCACGGATTGAGTCTGCTTACTCCCCGGAATACCATTTCGTAAATGCGAATTAAGCGTGTAGTTGCAAGGGTCGTGCAAGGGTCCACCATGGCTCCAGTTCCGTTGGTAGTTTTGATGTTGTGAGCGCTTTTGCAGTTCATTCGCTTTGCTGGTCATAGGCACACTTACACTACCGATGCTGGAGCTGCTGCTGTTGCTATTGTTGGTACTTGTCGACATTGACCGGAACGGACGAAGACGCCGAAACAGGCATCGCATGCCACTTGATAAACCCTCGCCTATGGCAGATAGGTATAGCAATATGATCGGTATTCCGAAAAGTGCATAAATCAGAGCCGCTACTCTGCCCCATTGCGTTCGCGGCGAAATGCCACTAAAGCCTGAAAAATATACAATAATTGGAGTAAGTAATAGGGAAAGTATAACTATATTTCAATAACCAATGTGCTTCTAGAACTTTTACAAATCTGTTATTTTTGCAACAGCCGAAATTGGCAAGTGACAGATCATCAAAACAAATTATCTTCTTCTTCTTGGCGTAAACGACCTCTTGGTCATGCCTGCCCCCGTTAAGGGCTTACGAGACTTGTTTCCCTGTTGTACGTGGATAGTCAGTCCTCTCGTACAGGGGAGGGTCCGGTCTCGGTTGGAATTCGAACCCACGCCGTCGAGGTGGTGAGCCCCGGCGCTCATGGGCCGATTTTCTAACCGGCGCTACCGCTCGGCTGTCGCGGACCCCCAAAACATATTATATAATTTGTAATTTACTTTTTGCGGATACGATGACTTTGTTTTAGTTTTTCCAAATCAATACTGCAATTAAATGGAGTTTTTATGGATATCGCAAATTTATTTACCCGTGTTTATCACCATTTTACAATGAAGATTAGTCACTGTTGAACCAAAATCAAATTTGTTTCAGCTTGTGTTTCGAAAATGTGTTAATTCTGGTTATTTTATATTTCAAAATCTAGCTACATGGATGAATGAAGTAGTATTTGAAACTCTACATACCAATGGTAGTTATAAGGGTCAACGAATAGAGGAATGCAGACGCGTATGTCCATTTGTAAGGCCGAACATGTTGCTGTACATTAGTAACCTGCTGTGTCCTTGATGCTCGTACCGCTCGCAGGATTGTATCCTGTATAAAAATCAATTAAAAGGAAAAAAATAAATTCCTCATGAAAAAACATCGTGTCTTAGACGTGCTTTTTTATGGTCCCCAGAACCCATAGATTATAATTGGATATTTAAAAGCAGAACGGAGACATGGTTGGAAACGATTAATATTAGTAGTATTTGGACACATTCGCATTGTTTGGACACATTCGCATTGTTTGAACTTACTTACTTATAAAAACAAACGTGAAAGACTGATTAATTTGCAATATCCTATTTAATTATTGATAAACTTTGGTTAGATTAGATCATAGTGACGACGCTTTCCAACAACTCTGGTGCATAATATAATCATTCTGAGATTCTTCTTCTTCTTGGCGTAAACGACCTAGTGGGTCATGCCAGCCCGTTAAGGACTTACGAGACTTTTACCCTATGTAGGTGGATAATCAGTCCTCTCGTAGGGGAGGGTCCGATCTCGGTTGGGATTCGAACTCACGCCGTCGAGGCGCTCATGGGCCGATTTTCTAACCGGCGCTACCGTTCGACTATCGCGGATCCCCCATTCTGAGATTATCTTACCTGAAAATGCAATACTTCTTGTGCAGCTAAGCGTGTCCAATTTTCCTTATAAAGTATATTCAAGTCTTCAGTGATGGACCACAATCGATCAACGGTCCTAGCAGGGATAGTAACAAATGTGGATATTTATTTCTATCAGTTGGTTTGTGATAGATTAGTCAGTTTAAAAAAAAGAAAACGATGATCCTCAACGTACTTGAGACGCATTTCAGCACTAACTAAATCATGTCTAGGATATGGCTTTGAAGCCGCAACGGACGTCTCGATCATATCTCCATCTTCAGTTTCTCCTTCAAGCGTGACAAAAAGGACCGAGCCTAGAGCGGTATATGCTAGCACAAGTACTAAAACGCCTGCAAGAAAATTATTGAAAACCAAATCCTGCTTTATTTTATTGCTTTGCGTTTAGCATGCATTTACTTACCAAAAGCAGATGCGCATTGAGATTTTGGCGCATGCTGACAACCACAAAGGTTAATGTTTTCGGTTTTATCTATTTTAGATGACGCAGTTGAAAAACACAACGACGGGCTCTGAGGTCGTGAGCTTACTCCGCTTCCGATGAAATTTGGTACTTGCAGTGGTGATTTTGGGTTCATTATGAAATTGGTGCTTGGAAGATGCTAAATTTCCTCTGATAATCCACAGTTTTAGACCATAAATGATTAAATTTTTATGATTTCGCTATATTCACAAACTCATCGTGAAGCTGCAATGAATAGAATTGGGGTTTATTATGCTTGGTTTGTTAGTACATCTTTGTAAAAATTAAAAAAATGTTTATAATTGTGAATCAAACTCGGGTTTCTTTAACTACAGTTATAGCTGGCTTAAATCGAAAATCATGTTGATGTTTATCTGTTTCATAAATTAATAGCGATCTTTCCATCAAGCCATTTTGTGATGTCGTCGTACGTCTCGGAATGTTGGGCAGCCACCCACAACAACCAGAGCTGCTGACATAAAATTTCATAACATAACATAACAGCTTATAACAGCTGACATTCATACTGCATATTGGTTTGCAAACGTGGTATAGACCAAAATTTTGTTTTGTCAACGAATGAAAAATAATTTTTATAACATCCTTTTAGCAAGCTTTAACGAGTTGATCGCCTCAGTGAACTCCGGTATCGGATCGTGAAACCGAAAAATGGCATCTTGAAATCCTTCATTGCATTTGTGAACTTCGTTTATGATTCTATAAACTCGAATATGAGATGCCTAAACTTATTATGCTTAAACGAATATGAGATGATTACCAGATTAGAGGTTGGTATGATGTGGGTTTCATAGATGCAAATTGTTTATACATACATAAATAGTCAACCATTTATGAATGTCTAAAACGTCATAACAAGGAATTCAAAATTGGTTTCAAAACTATACCAGTGTAAAAGAATGATGAGCATTGTTGCTGTCTCCCGCTATTTGGGTGACACGGCTATCCACGTATTGAATTGATTGTTGAAGATTGAGCTCATCATGATTTTTCCGTTGGGATCGGTCAGTTTTCTCGACATTGTCTCATACAAAAAGTAAACGACACACACACAAAAAAGGGAAAAAATGCTGACCGTGTCGAACTCCATTTTTCAAAATGGCTAACCATTTTTCAAAATGTTTTTTACCATTTTTATGGGACAGCAGCGAGAAATCTTACAGATCCCGACAGAAAAATGATGATGACCTCAAATATTTTCTGCATTACCGGATGCACCACAGCGTCCTAGCTAGGTTGAACTGCCAAAATACCGTTGGCATAATTAATACTTGACCAGAAAAAAGAGAAAAGGACAACTGAGAGAGAGAGAGAGAGAACGAGTGAGAGAAATAGAGAGAGAGAGATACAAAGAATGCAATAAAGAATGAAAGGGAGGGGAAAGGAGAGAAAGAGTGAGAGTAAAATACAGTAAAAGAGAGAAGGAGAAACTAAATTAAAAAGAGAAAGAGATAGCGAAAAAAGGAAAGAGAACTTGCTTGTAGTAAAGAAATGGAATGGAAGGCAATGGTAGATATAAATTTGTTTGAACTTCTGATGTGTTTTGTTTGACCCAATCAATTTAAACTACTTAATATTTTAATACGTAAAATAGTAGAACGCAACAGACACGGTTTAGACATATGAGTTCTCTTACACAACCATGCAAAATAACGTCCATAAAAGGAGCCTCCGTTTTACGTACTGCTTACCAAATTAAAAGTTTTTCAATGTGCAATTCAACCAGAGCAGCAGTAATCCATTACTTGTTTAATTTGCCATCAATCAATATTATGTTAAAATAAACTGATAATACTGCTTTCTCTACATATTGTCAATCTATGTCTGTTGTACTTATGATAAGCCATATTGATACATTTCCGTACAATATTTATATTAAACACATAAGTAACATACCTCGGGAGCCTTCTAGGTTCGTTTTATGTTTTATTCCCGTTTTCTTTGGTTTCTTCACTGTTCGATCATTAACAAAATATGCTTTCTTTTAACCCGATTTATTTCATATTTGCTTTTAATGTTTTCACCAATGGACAAGAAGGAAGAAATCAAAATTTCGTTCACCAATTATTCGTTCACCAATCCACTGAAAACATCCGACCACCATAATTCGATTCAGGTTTAGGAAATCTCTCCAACGGAAATGGTTTTAGTACGCCTGCACCGTGAGAGATCCTTCTTCCGGGGTTTTTGCAAAGATGCTGTCAGAAAGTCAGAGAGCAGTATCCTTGTTTGATTCTCACAGCTCTTAAGCAAGATCTGTGGAACTGGCAGTATGTAGGGGATTGCTTCAATTGTTGTGGAAAACTTTGGGTTGGAGTCTTATTTAGATGATTTTAGAAATTGTTTAACCTGCATTTGAAACAAATTGATTAAAACGAACATATTTAAACTTCACTTTATTCATCACTGTGTTTCCATGAGAATATATTTTTTTCACGGCGATAATATAGTCAATAAAACACGGTGACACTGTTGTTTTTCTATAGCTCATACTATAGCTATAACTATTACGCTGTACGGTTGGAGCTTTTCATTTATCACGGAATTTTCAAGCGGTCAGTTTGCGGTTCCATCGGGTCAGCACAGTTATTTGAACGATAAAAATATTCACTGATACTTTATCGTTACTACATCCGATTGGAATTGAACCGATTTGAAAATAAATTCATGCTACGGTTGAAAGTCGTCGCAATTAATTCACTACAAAAAGCCACATAAAATATTCCAATTTCAATTATTCCACCAACGCGCTCCATTTTTATTTTCAATAAAATTTGTATAAATAAGCATTCACAATTTTGTTTGTAATTTATCAACAGTTGGACACATGCCTGGTTTACTTTTTCACATACACCCAAGAATCTTTTTTCCACCAATACAACCATCAACCTCTGTAGGCAAAAAGGAGCGAACTAAAGGGATATCGTTACCGAGTTAACTCAATACCAAGGACCTACACACCGCTTTGCATCAATGCTGAGCTTGTTTTACAGAGCAGTTCTTCGTTACCTTTCCATGGAGTCTCGCGAATTACTAATTTATCTGTCCTACATAGAGAATATTTTGAGAGTTGAAAAGTGACCACCCCGCATCTCGTATTACTGTACATTCTTTACTACTGAAAGAGACCTATTCGAGAGATTGAGAGTACTTTTCTCAATTCTATTCAGTTTCCCTTGCAAAAAATAGAGGGGCTGCACCTCAGCAGCTAGGAAGGTGTTAACGTTGGCTCATGCGCATGGTCGATGACACAAAATGGTACACATTGTGAAGCAAGAGAAAAAAGTTTCGCTCATTCCAGCAAAATTTACATTGCTTCATTCCTTCGTCAGATAGCTTCATTATCCATGACACGGGATTATTGTTCTTTTTCATACCATCTGCTCTAGATCAGTGAATTTTAGTAGCTTTTACTTCCTAAGTTTATATGACAACAAACATAACCTTACAGTTATTGTGGGTCACCGAGACACATAAAATTTAATTTAATTTATCTAGCCAATTTCGGATGATTTTATTTTAACCCCAAATTGATTTTATGAATGCGGTTTGGATAAGGCTGGAGCAAACTTACGAAAAGAACTCAATCTTTATGAAATACTACATTCAACTTGTAACCGGAATTATTTTTTTAAATTAACATGAAGAGTTCTAGCGTTCAACAACATGCGCAGATGCCAGAATAACTGCTAGATATCGCAGTTTGCTAAATACGAGGAGTATTAGCAAGGAGTATTGTCAATCTTGTGGAAAGCCTAATCCATGTGGAAAGTCCAGGTAACATGGTTTATATCCAGAAATTCTATGCTTTGTGTTCATTATTAATCCGAGACGTGATCGATACGTACTTATTCGGAGATCATGCTAGTGGAATGGACTGCTACTTGCTAGTAGTTCATCCCCGCGGGTCTGTTATTCATGTTAGGAGCGGCTCGAACCAGCGTCTGTTCCCCATGTTAGGGGCGGCTGTACACCCTGTCCTGGCATCCTACGGGACGTAAAACAGCTAGGATGCGTTGTTCCACCAACGAGATAGGAGGCGGGGGGAGAGGCCTAGCAAGCCACCGCCTGTAAAAATCGCAACGAACAGTCATCAAAAAGAGAATCCGATTTGGACCAATCATGCCAGACCTACGCGACGAAAAAAGGACTACGATTGGAAACTCGGTACATGGAACTGCAGGTTACCTCACCCGCGAGTACCAGAATACTCGCAGAAGAAGTGAGAGCCCGCGGCTTTGAAATAGTAGCATTTCAGGAGGTTCGCTGGAAAGGAGTCTCGGAGCGCCCCTACCGTAGCGATTGCATGATCTACCAGAGTGGTGGAGATACAGTGACCGGCAGGAAAAAGTGCCCACTTCGAATTTTGTTGATTTTCGCTCAATATTTTTCTCTCAATCAAACTAAATATTCTGCAAGTATTTTTCGTATATTGATTTACATATTTCATATAAGATCCACTAATGAGTAAGCGAAAACAAACATATTTTGGTTTTGAGAAAAAAATAATAAAAAAAAGTATCTAAAAAAACAGTGACATGAAAAAGTGCCCACTTCAGTTATTCATTATTATACATAAAAATAAGAAATTATAAATGCATTTTGATATTTTATGTGTTCTCTTTTAGCTTTTAGAACCTGCTGAAGGTGTTTTGGCATACTTTCTACTAGGATTTTTAGTTTTTGGAGATTTTATTCCTCTCATGCGCGCATTAGAGCTTCAAAATTGTCGTTTTTATTCGATACATCAGTTTTGTCCACCCTGGCATCGAGAATTGCCCACAAATTATTAATCTCCGCACTCTGAGGCGGCCATTTCAACAGTTTTGTCCGACAAGACGTCGAACTTGGCCCCGCCGGGCTGCGTCAAACTTGCCCCCACCGGGAGAACGAACTTCTCTTCAAGACCCGTCAGGATCAGTGAAATCTCCGAGTGAGTGATTTTGTTGCAGGATGTTTATGTTTATGTTGTAATCTGCAGTCTTAACACCGTTAATGTTCCCAAGGCGCCCCACTCCACTGGACGAAAAACAACCCCAGACCACCATATTGCCTCCTTCATGGCATATTGTGCCTCCTTCGATCTGCACTGTATACGTTCATACCATCTTCGATTAAAACGTTCAAATTTTGATTCGTTAGACCATAGAACCGTTTTCCAGTACTCTAGAGGCATAGCAGCATGTTCCTCAGCGAGCTTAAGACGCTTGGCCTTATTGGCCTTGCTGATATAAGGGCGCCTCCTATCAAATCTGCTCTTTAACTCGTATGCAACAAGCCGGCGACGGATAATTCATTCAAAAACTGATGGCTGAAGTATTTACATGATCTCCCTGACAGTTACTTTTGAATTTTTCTTGTCCTCACGAATTATTTTAGCGTCCATGCGCGCATCTGTTTCGGGCTTGTCTCCTCTACGAGGGCGATCCTCCACCGATCGGTGCGTTTAAAATGTAACTATGAATTTTCCTTCCGCTGCGTTGTGGATTTCGTGCTTTGAATAAGTTACTTTAATGTAGATAAGTGCCATAAGAAATATTTTATGCTATTTAATTTCTCGTAACACTCAAATTAATGAGATACCTAAACCTAATATAAACAAATTGTATATTTACAACCAAACATGAATTAAAAACGTGATCATACGTGTATAAATGTCAGAAATAGTGCTAACAAACCTAAAAAATATTAAAACGCAATAAATTGGTTAGCTCTCAATGCAAAACTTTATGCAAAACTCGAAATTTCAAAGTGGGCACTTTTTCATGTCACTGTTTTTTTAGATACTTTTTTTTATTATTTTATTCTCAAAATCAAAATATGTTTGTTTTCGCTTACTCATTAGTGGATCTTATATGAAATATGTAAATCAATATACGAAAAATACTTGCAGAATATTTAGTTTGTTTGAGAAAAAAATATTGAGCGAAAATCAACAAAATTCGAAGTGGGCACTTTTTCCTGCCGGTCACTGTAAGCACGAGCTCGGTACGGCGTTCCTTGTTATGGGTGCTATGAGGAAGCGGATGGTGGCCGATCAACGACAGGATGTGGAGGTTGAGGATACGTGGACGTTTCTTCAACCTGAGTATTATTAATGTGCACAGCCCGCACCTTGGGAGCAGTGATGACGACAAGGACGCCTTCTATACGCAGCTCGAGAGGGAGTACGACCGCTGCCCACAACAAGATGTGAAGATCGTCATCGGAGACCTAAATGCTCAGGTCGGGCGAGAGAAGGTCTATAAACCTACGATTGGTAGCTTTAGTGTCCACCAGCTAACCAACCAAGCACATGAACATCCGTAGCACCTTCTTCCAGCACAAACCTCGTTTCAGCTACACCTGGAGATCACCACAGCAGACATATTCTCAAATAGACCACGTTCTCATAGACGGAAGGCACTTCTCGGACATCATCGACGTACGTACTCGGACCACTTCCTGGTTATGGTGAAGCTACGGCAGAAGCTCTGCGCTGTCAACTAACTGAGTCACCGGCCTACCCCACGCCTAAACACGGATCGGCTGCGAATACCTGCTGTTGCCGAGGGCTACGCGTCAGCGCTTGGGGAAGCGCTACCGGACAACAACGCGACCGCCACGATGTCCCTCGATGACCACTGGCGTATGGTGGAGCGAGTCATCAGCAGCACAGCCGAGCAGACACTGGGCCATAAGCCACGTAACCAGAGGAAAGAGTGGTTCGATGACGAGTGCAGGCGGGCACTATCCGAGAAGAACGCAGCGCGCGCCCGAATGCTGCAGCGCGAAACCCGTCAGAACGTGGAACACTACAAACGACTGAGGACACAGCAAACCCGGCTCTTCGAGAGCAAGAAGCGCCGCTTCGAGGAGTCGGATGAACAACTGATGCAGCAGCTAACTCAGTCGGGGGAAACTCGCCAGTTCTACAGGATGTTGAAGAAGACACAAGGCGGCTTCACGCCAAATGTCGCAATGTGTCGTGACGAGGAGGACAACATTCTTACGGACGAGCGAGAGGTGATCGAAAGGTGGAAGTGCTACTTCAACGGGCACCTGAACGGAGCGGAATTGGGAGAGTCCAGCAGCGGCGCAGGCAGAATTGAGCAGCACATTAGCCAGGAGGTAGATGACGAGGTGCTCCCACCATCCTTGGACGAAGTCACTAGTGCCATCAAGCAGCTGAAACAGAACAAAGCAGCTGGCAGCGATGGGCTGGTGGCAGAACTATTCAAGATGGGTTCGGTAGAGCTTGCCGTCAGTATGCTCCAGCTAATTGTGAAAATCTGGGAGCAGGAAAGGATACCGGATGACTGGAAGCTGGGTGTCATCCACCCAGTGTACAAGAAGGGTGACAGAATGGACTGTGCCAACTTTCGAGCCATCACAGTCCTCAATGCCGTCTACAAAATCCTATCCCAGATACTCTTCTGCAGACTCGCGCCCCTTGCTACAGATTTCGTCGGAAGCTACCAACCTGGGTTTGTTGGAGGCAAATCCACCACCGACCAGATCTTCCAGATCCCGACGCACCACCTCTTCAACGACTTCAAGGCGGCCTACGATACCATAGACAGGATGGAGCAATGGAAGACCATGCGGCAGTACAGCTTTCCCGAGAAGCTGGTTCTTCTGCTAGAGGCCACAATTTTTTTTTTTGGACAAGGGTTCACATTGGCGTGGCCCCGTGAGACCATAACCAACATTACTCCCTCCTCTTGCCCTTCGCCTTCCGTCACGCTCTACACCTAAACGGTAGAAGCAGTGACGGAAGAGGCATCTGTCCCTAGGTTAAAATCTCAGTTTACGGACGCAGTGGCACGCAACTAACTCCTGAAGGGTGAAAGCGCGTGTTACTAAAAGTGTAACAGGTACTACCTTGACTACCAGGGGCTATTTCCCAAGCCTAAAGCAACGGACTCGGTGCAGTACAACTTAAGCGGCTCAGAAGATCGATCCGACAGCTGACTTATCTGACACCACTGCCTCCTAAAAACCCGTAGATGGACTTGCTCTCGGTTCCGATACCATCCGGATTCGTCAGCCCGCAAAACTAGGCTCCTGCCTTGTCTACGTGCTGGGTCTCCGGTATCTGACACTTCTGATGTTCCTCGCTGGCCCGCAAAACCAAGCCGCCGCTTGGTCTACTTGCCATCCACCTTGGCCTGTTTGGTATTGTATCAGGCCCTGAACTCGACCGCTGTCCAAGATGATGATCCGCGATGGCTTGATCGGCGATCGGAGGCGAAGGCGTTACACCCCCGACGCCTCCATCACCAAAGCTTCACAAACATCGAGTACTTTGTCTTGATCCTACTTGTGATGAAACCAGCCGCAAAATCACTTATCTCCTCAGAGTCGGACTTGCCCTCGTCCGCTGGCCTTGTTGTGCCAGGCCCTTGACAGACCGGTTTCTGGTTTGACAAGACCACCGTCGCATAGGTACCACCTTGGTGCCAGCGCTCACCGGTGCATCCCTCATCGACATCAGTCAAGTCGCCCCATAGGCCGGCCTGTCATCCACACACTGTGCGCTTGCGCGCCTGCACCCTCTTTGCCACGAGCGACCCTTCCGTTCTGCTGCTGGTAGACTTTCGATGGTGACTCACCCATTATACTCGCCCACCAGCAACCCCAGGAGATTGGAACCAGGACGAGAACCAACTCCTTCGTAACCGGACGTCCACTCGTAGCCCGCGCATCGGTCTAGGTCCTGCGCCCCGGGGAGCAACAGAGCACAGCTTGACTTCGACCTCTGCGACTTCTCGTGAATCTTCCAGGAGAGTGAATCCCTTCCGAAACACTCCCTACGTCTTCGCGGTCCTGTCCACTGACATAGGGTCCATCCTAACCTCCGGAGAGGCTAAATAGACCAGAGGGCTAGATATCTAAAACCAGGATTAAAGATACCTTACAAGGCCCGTTCCGTCTGCGGCACACTACCATAACCCTGGCCCATCAGGGCATCACTCTGATAGTGGACGGGAGGGCGGATATCCCTCCCACCCGGATCTCTGCTCGTCACCCCTGTCTCCAGGGGGTCCAGTAGCGCCACGAGGAGACCAGTATTTCAGGCGTTCACGCCGTCATACCGTTTGACCGGAATGACCCCGCAAAGACTGCGAGCCCGCTAGAGGCCACAATGGAGGGGGTGCAGTGTAAGGTGAGGATTTCGAACATGCTGTCGGATCCGTTCGAATCTCACCGGGGTCTGAGGCAAGGTGATGGACTCTCCTGCCTTCTATTCAACATCGCTCTGGAAGGTGTCATGAGAAGCGCGGGCTTCGACATCCGTGGCACGATTTTCACCCGCTCTCTCCAATTCCTCGGCTTCGCGGATGATATCGACATCATCGGGCGGAACACTAGGACGGTGTGCGAGGCGTACATCCGACTGCAACGCGAGGCCGCAAGGATTGGACTAATGATCAATGCGACGAAAACAAAGTACCTGCTCGTCGGAGGCTCTGACAGTGACAGAGTCAGGCTGGGGAGCAGTGTATCAGTGGACGGCGACGAACTTGAGGTAGTAGAGGAGTTTTGCTACCTCGGCACTGTCGTAACTCCGGACAACAACGTGAGCTGCGAAATCCGGAGGCGCATTGTTCAGGGGAATCGTGCCTACTATGGACTCCACAAACTCCTGCGGTCCAGATGGCTTCTCCCACACACGAAATGTGTCATATACCATACGCTGATAAGACCGGTCGTTCTCTATGGGCATGAATCCTGGACTCTGTTCACGGAGGACGCCAACGCCCTCGCAGTCTTCGATAGACGCGTGCTCCGGTCTATCTTTGGTGGTGTGTGCGAGCAGAGCGTGTGAAGGAGAAGAATGAACCACGAGTTAGCTGAGCTGTATGGCGAGCCGGGCATCCTGACGGTGGCGAAGGCCGGCAGGATTCGTTGCTTGGGGCATGTCATGAGGATGCCGGACTCATGCCCCACCAAGAAGGTGCTCACCAGCGACCCGCCCGGCACGAGACGACGAGGAGCTCAGCGAGCTTGGTGGATGGACCAAGTGGAGCAGAACCTGCGAGACATCGGATGCGACCGGGGTTGGAGGGCTGCAGCCATGGACCGAGCTACCTGGAGGGCTGCAGCCATGGACCGAGCTACCTGGAGAACGATTGGTGACCAGGCCATGTCAGCACGACGTGCTCAACTGCGAGCGGGCCATTGAAGAAGAAGAAGAAGCTAGTGGAACATTCATGACAAAGTTCGATTATTACGGATTGCTGGGAGATATCGGCGTAAATGACGAAATATATACAGCCCTTTTCAATGGATAGAGAAAACTTTAACGCGTTGATCGCCTTTGTGAACTCCGTTATCGAATCGTGGAACCGGAATATGACATCTTGAAATCCTTCAGGGCATCTGTGAAGTTCGTTAATGATTCTATACACTCGAATATACGATTCTTAAGGCCTTTTAAAGGCGTTTTAAACTATTCCAACTTTCACTTAACAGCAACTGTCAAACACTCATTTCACTTATGTGAAACCCAACTTAGCACGTCTAAACGCGAAATAAACAAATAATTTGAGTTGTGCAACTAAAATTTCACTTAACGTCGCCGGGCTAGAAATTTATTTCACAGCAAGTTTCATGCTTGACAGCTCGTGCAACTGACATCTTTGGAAGGCGTCAACAGTATAAAACCATTTAAAATGAACGTTAAACGAAATAAACAAAGTCGTTTTAAGCGATTTATGTTTACGTGCATAATTCACAACGTTAAATGAGTATTATTAGTAATTTTAGAGATGAAATAACAGCTCATTTACAATTCTACATAATTTGTTTACTGACTCATCATTGCCGGTTGACAGTTAATTTGTTGTGAGTCGAATAAATGCGTGATGCGTTCGGAAACTTTCAGTCCACTGAAATGAAGACGACTGAAAGTTTCTGTTGCATGAAAGTTGCTGTCATTTATCTGCACCTTTAAACTTCATTACGGGCTTGTGAGATTCGAGGCCACCCTGTGAACGGTTTTGCTCGAATCAGTTCATTTTACAGGCGAGGGGTAGGGAGAATATCACCTCCGCGACCCTCTACTGTGGACAAGAACAAGATAGCTGCTATTGATGCTATGCCCTGACTCTGTCTTCCTCATTGGGTCTTGCATTTGTGGTTAACGCGGAATAAAAACCGGTTGATGGTGTGCGTGAAGCGTAAGGCACCCTGCGAACGGTTTTGCTCGAATCAGTTCATTTTACAGGCGAGGGGTAGGGAGAATCCCATCGCGACGACCCTGTACTGTGGACAAGATCGAGATAGCTGCTATTGATGCTATGCCCTGACTCTTTCTTCCTCATTGGGTCATGCATTTGTGGTTAACGCGGAATAAAAACCGGTTGATGGTGTGCGTGAAGCGGAAGGCATGTGCATTGTATGCGTGTTGAAGATTCTCTTTTAATGCTTTCTGCTGTGTGCAAAAAGAGCGTGCATCAAATGTGCTATCTCTTTCACTCTAATTGGACCTTTGTTTGTTTGTATGTGTTGTGATTTTTTTCCATGTTATTGGCACAGCTGATTGCTGAGCAATGTGAATGTCTCCAGATTTACAAGCGTTAGAAATTGGTAGCAATCGCCGTACGGTTCTGTTAGTTTCAATAATGTGAATGACGATTATTAACCAAAGGCTTTGGCTCACTTCTTTGAACCGAAATCCAATGAACCTTTACTCAAGCTGATACGAGCATACGTAAATTGAATTTACCTTAATCAACCCGTACAACATGCATACAGCGGCATTATTGAGGTTGTTGTGCTAATGTGATAACGCATTACCACCATATTTCAACCCATTGCAATTCATACATTTTTATTTCTTTTTTTAATGTAGTTATTTCATTCGTGCAATTCTATAGTAAAACGTACGAAGAACAATGAAAATGAACAAGTAAAACGACAAATAAAGAAATTACTTAGTTTCATGCATGCAATTTCATTCCATTACCTTGACGCATTTTCATTCCGCAATCAAAACAATCCCCATGCATGCATCGAACACATACACCATTCATATCATTGACGTCGAACAGCTGTGAGTGAAACCATCCGTGCTTACAACTGAGCGGAGCAAAGTCGTGCGCCGTGATGGGAGAGAGAATGGAACGTCATGGAAACCAATGTCCATTCCTCGTAGGTTAATATTGGATGTTAAGCAAGCCGTAGACGTTACATATTAATCTGTACTGATGTTTGACGTCTACAGCTTTTCCTTAGCTCTTTCCAACATCCCTCGAGATATTCGGGATATCTGGAGGGATGTTTGACAGACGATGGGTACGAGAGAACAAAGGAAATCTGTAGTCGTCAAAGATCTGCACAGATAATTATGTGACGTCTACGGGCTGCTTTAAACCTCGGGCATCGCCAACTGACAAATAGCCCAGAGTGATTATTGCACTGACTTATCCTATCGAGACAACATGACGACAAAATAGTAGAAAAAGACGCATTGGTGAGAAATGAAGACGAGCTGGGAGAAAGAGTGGGGCTGGGCATAGTAGAGAGCGGAATACGAGGGCAACTATGTTTTTGCTCTTTTTTGCCTGGCGCGCTTGGTGTGCGTGCCACCTCTGACTCAATGTTGTGTTCGTGTAATCCGACCCCCCGTTAAGCGGAAATCGGGGGGTACAAAAGAAAAAGGCAAAAAACTGCTCGATTTTCAGTGTACCGCCGTTCGCTGGGCAGTTTGTTGCAGGTTTCATACCCGGGGTCCACACTACAGCGCGACGTCGCGTGACAGGCGCTGAACTCCATACAAATCCGATTGGCGCGAAATCGCGCAAGGTTTTTTTGTATGGAGTTCAGCGCCTGTCAGGCGACGTCGCGCTGTAGTGTGGACCCCGAGATAGATGCAAATTGTGTACACATACATAAATAGTCACCCATTTGAAAAAGACGTTACTGGTTATATACTCTGCTCACACGATCCTATACCGGAGTTCACAGAGGCGATCAGCTTGCTCTATGCATAGAAAAGGCTGTACTGTAGGCGCGTTTAACAACATTTAGAGTGTAAGCATATCTTGTATATACACACCTTGTAAGGAATTTGTCACAACTGTCAGAAATAAACAATTCACTTAAGCAAGCCGTAGACGTTGCGAACTTGTTCGCGCGAACAATTTGACAACCAGGCCTACCCGGTTGACAAAAATTCAAATTTTTTGCAGCTGTCATGTAGTACCAGCAAGTTTTTCCATGGCAGATTGCTGGGACTCTTGCTGGAACTACATAGTACCAGCAACAATGTCAATTTCTGTCAACCGGGTATGTTAACGAAAGGAAAGGAAGATATAAAAGTATATCTAGCAAAAATGGCGGATTCTGTCCATACGATGGCAATCAACGTTCATCAATGTTTCCAACAATGTTTAAGATTTCTAAACATTTTTCATGGCATATAGTTATCTTGGTAAAATATGTATCAATAGAAAGTAACAACATATGGTAATTAGTTAACATAACAAAAGTGAATTTAATTAGTGGCATGATAGAAAAACTGAACCAACACTTGCCCACATGAAACTGACTCGTTTTAATTAATAATTTACTTAAGGTTCGTACAGGATAAAGCTTAGCTTCGTTACCTTGTTGAATGCCAAACGGAACGCTGTCAACATTGCTGTCGTGCTGTGCCGAGAAACATTGCTGTCGTCTGGATCAAGGTGTATAAATATAGAAGGTGACTTTATGTCGCTTTGGAAGGGGTGCCATATTTGAGAAGAGTTATGTCAAAAGCCCAATCCTTTTCCGATACCCCCCTTCAAAATCCATATGAACACCACAGAAGTGTTATGTCAAGTCATGAAATGTCATTTTACACTGGACGACTTCACCTTCTAATTTATACACCTTGGTCTGGATGAACCTTTTGTTACTCGGGGTCCACACTGCAGCGCGACGTCCCGTTTCAAAAGTAGCCCAGTTTCGGCAAAACAATCGCGCAAGGCAAGCGCGACAGAGGCAGGAGAGTATGTGGAAATATGTATGTAAGATTTAAAGGTGTAGCTTCTTTATTCTATAAACCTCTTCCTTTAAACTCTGACTTAAAACTGCCTCTACTACTGCTCGTTACTCCTTTTTATATCCTACTGTTTAATCTTTCCATGTCTACTCGATTGCTTTGCTACAGTTTAATCTTTCCATGTCTACTCGATTGCTTTTCGCCCTACCTCACACGGCCTTTCCTGACATATCTTCCGTCCCGGAAGACCTATACTTTCCCTATTCCATTAACATTACTCATTATCCTACCCGCACGGCCTTTCCTGACTTATCTCTTCCGTCCCGGAAGACTTGCATTTGCTTCCTTGCTTTGCTCACTTCACAATTTACTTTCTCAACTTTCTCAAAATCGGTTATAAGATTTTTACCTACAGTGATCTGGGTTCTTTGAATCACTCCTCTATCTCCTAGTTTGTACTTAGTCGGTGGAGGCCACGGCTCCTTTTGTATTGCCGGTGCATCCTTTTCACTCGTGTTCTTATGACTACTCGCAATTTCCGAAACAATATCCTCCTCGGAGCCATATTCGTTCGACTCCTTATCACTATCATAGCCCTCATCATCTTCGTCTTTTTCCTCCTCATCCTCATCATCTTCAGCATTCTCTAAGCTCCTTGGTGTAACTATTACTTCCCGTCCTCCGACGTTTGTCTTTAATACTTCGTTATCCTTCTTAGTACGGCGCTTTCGGAGAAATTCAATCTGCTCAGGGCACTTCTTGTTGCGAATCGATTCTTTCTCGATGAAATCCATCTCAATTAGCTGAGCTCCCGTTATGTTGCAGGCTCCCTTCAACAAATTAAAATTTTTGGTAACACCGAACAATTGTTGTTCATGATCATCGCTTGCTTCTTTCGCTTTCGCCAACTTATCAAAAGCTTCGTGCAATTCTCGCTCCAGTCGCCCATTCTCTGACGATAGCACTCGTACGCGATCATTCAACTGACACTGTTTCTGCTGACTGTCCTTCAACTTTTCTTCCAAAAACTGTATTTTCGGCACACACTCAATCAGCTTCGTTTTCTCCGCCAGCCGATCCTTTTCCGAGCTTCTCAATAGATCACGCTCCTGCTTCAACTTATCTTCATGTAAGATTTAAAGGTGTAGCTTCTTTATTCTATAAACCTCTTCCTTTAAACTCTGACTTAAAACTGCCTCTACTACTGCTCGTTACTCCTTTCTATATCCTAATGTTTAATCTTTCCATGTCTACTCGATTGCTTTGCTACAGTTTAATCTTTCCATGTCTACTCGATTGCTTTTCGCCCTACCTCACATGTATCACATTGGGGCGCAAACTCGGCTAAAATTTTTTTTTGAATTTTGAGGTAGTAATGCATGATATTTGTTTAGCTGCGTATTTTATGCACCCTGAGTGAGTTTGGCGCTTCCACATTTGAAATTCACTGAGAAAACTAACTTAAACAAACAACGACGATATTTTGGCCCGCCGTAGGAAGTATTTATTTCCACATCATCTCCTACTTGTTGAAGAGCAGTTTGTTTACGTTTCGGCACCCGAAAAAACTTTGGTAAAAATATCAATTAAAACGGAGTTTGATAACTGAATTACATTTGTGAAGGCTAGAAATAAGTGATAAAACGAAAAATCCGATGTTTCGTGAAGAATATTGCTCGTTTTGTTCGCGTTTGTGTTTCGGCTTGTTAACGTTCTGCCCAGCTGTCGGTTTGTGTACGTTTCGAATTGACATTTGACAAGAGCTAGCGCGACGTCGCGTTTTTCGTTGCTTCTACACTAGCGCGATTTGTGCGACATTTTTTTTGTATGGAGTTCGGCCGCCTGTCAGGCGACGTCGCGTTTCGTGACGGAACGTCGCGCTGTAGTGTGGACCCCGAGTTATAGTTTTGAGAAATAAGGGGGGCCCGTGGCCCCCCCTCATACCGCACTACTAGGTTGATTGCGTAGCCGAAATTAATGGTACACACTACGGTTCACTTACTCGTAGGTTGAATTTAACGAATTAATGTATCACCAATTGCATACATTCAGTTTAAACGTCCACAAGAGGTGTAGCCACGATAGAAAACATGGCGGCCGGGGCCTCATTTACTCTTTTACCAATTAATCTAATAGAGAACAGAGTACGTATTTCTCTTTTATTTACAACACATACTTAAAATATTAAAGTATAAATATATTTACAACAGGAATTGTTAAATTTAAGTATGAAGTAAAGGAATGACCGATGCATTCCTTCAATTTTCTAAATTATTTCAATTATTTATTTAACTTAACAGCGCGAAAAAGACGATCAAAAGTCCGACAATCACCTTCACTGCAGCTCCTTTACGATTTTGTTGTTTAACCGTTTCACAACCTGACTCGTGCGTGGTTCCACCTTCAGCTCTCGTACGTGAAGCTTTGCCAGATTGTCTCCGATCAGCAGGATTAGCTTTAGTTCAATCGGGTCCAGCTCTGTCGCGGTCAACACGGTTGCTTCGGTTGTGTTACTTCGCCCAGGTTCATCAACAAGGGATCAGGACGGACAATGATACTAACCGTATCGCTTGCCGATAGTCTTTGCCCATCGTAGACCGTCAGCTTGAAAACGTACCTTCCCGTGACAATGTCCGTTAACTGAAAGCAAGCAACGAGGAATAATATATTAATAGGCATTACAACAAAAGCCAACAAGGATCGTACTACAAGCAGGCTGTTGGTCACTTCCATCGATGACGGCGCCGGTTGCCAAACTTACCGGTTCCCGTGTCCAGAAGTAGCTAACATTCAGCACGACTACTTATCATATAGATTATCTTAAATAAAACTTCCCGTACGTCGATGCCGGTTGGATAAAGTTCTACAAGATATTATTGAACAATTTAGACACTTAATATTTTTCTAGTTCACAAAAATAGACTGGTCTGTTTTGTTTTGATAGAAAAAAAATTGTTGTTAACCAACACAATCTCACAATCATTCGTTTGACATTCTCACCGTCCGGCATACCGATCGTCAGTTCTTCTGAACGAGAGCAGCGTGAAAAGGAAAGGTTGTGATTCAGTCGCGTTGAACGCACTCTCGCACACCATGTTGTTCCGGACGCTGTCAAAATCAAGATAAATACACACTATATAAGGTAGCGGAATGTAGAGCATTTTGACGTCTTCACTGCAAAAAATCGAAAAATAGCATTTGACAGTATGCTGATACTCAAATTTGCCGGAAATCGTCCTTAGAAGATAAACAAACAACAACGCTCGAGAACCAAACAAACCGATTCTTCAATTGCTTTCGTTTTGTTCGCATGGAAAATGTTTAAGAAGCCGTCGGCCGAAGTGGGTCACCGATTTTTCAACGAAATGTATCGAAGTTTCACCTCACGTACCTTCTCGTTACTCGCATAGTTGTTTACATTCTATGCTGTTTATCACCATGCTGTCAAAAGCCACGGTCGCCATTTTCTAAAAAAATACCTACTACTTCAGTATTTAATCATCTTGGTCAAATGGTAGGCTGGGTAGTCAAGTTGGTATTCGAATCTTTGAAATTCGTGTAGGGATCGAATCTTCGAATCTTCCGAATCCCGATTCTTCCAACACTATTGCTAAGTTCAATCATTTCTTCTACGAACCAAAATATAAATACGTGCATGATGTTTTCTATACCAAAGTATATTACCCATTGGAAGCTTATAAACAAGTTTAACTTAAGGACTTTGTCAAACAGTTTCAAAGGATGTTGGAAGTGCAATCATAGTGAAACCAGTAACAATTTTTTTTGTGCTTCATGTGGTGTAATACGTGATATTCCTGCGAACGAAGTGGGTAACATGGGACTAAAAAAGGTAACCAATAGTTCTTAACCATCCTTTCATTTCTAGGATTTTTTTGATTTGCTGAACCAGAGAAAACAGTTCAAAATCGATCTACCAAAACTTACGCAGCACTTTCATCTAGCGCAAAACGCAGTACATCCGGATAAGTTCAGCCAAACATCTGACAAAGAAAAGGATCTCGCATCAAAGTGGAGCTCCCTTATCAACAAAGCCTTTAAAACACTATCTAAAACAACAGACCGTGGCAAATATCTGTTAAAACTTAACGGAATTGTGATTTCTGAAGATAATTCGACTATAGACCAAGCGTTTCTTTTGAAAATGATCGAGGTCAATGAATCGGTCGATGAAGCAGAAACAACGAATGAGCTGGAGACAATACGAAACAATGTTGCTCAAGACATTGATGAATTAACTGAAGCCCTTGAGACGTTTTTTGATGTCAAAGATATGGAGGCTGCAAAACAAGCTATCATTCGTTTGAAATATTTACAAAATATTGTTGAGACTATAAAAGAAAAGAAATTACGCTTCAGTCTTACCTAGCGCAATGTTTACATTGTTGATAGTAAGCTTCAGTCACAGTTTGACAGCGCAGCAGTGTGGTTAGCAGTGCACGGGCTTCCTGAAATAGGTTAGCGAGAAGTAGGGTCAACCTGGCCGCATGGTCGCAGTCAAACTATGACTCAAACAGAAAATCAGGATAATAATAGAAAATTAGTATATATGGCTTTAGTAGCCGGTCCTAAACTCAAAAGAGGTCTATGTAGGTCAAGCTAGCTTACGAAGACCCAGGAAGATGGATTCAATAGTCGTGCTGGAGTAAATCCTCTCTGAAGAAAAAAAAAGAAGATAGCAAGCTTGCATTACACGACGTCCAGACTACAGCGCGACGTCGCCTGACAGGCGCTGCATTCCATATATAAAAACCTTCCGTGATGTCGCACAAATCGCGCAAGGTTTTTTTTTGTATGAAGTTCAGCGCCTGTCTGGCGACGTCGCGCTGTAGTCTGGACGTCGTGTTGGATGCACACAGATATACAAAAAAATTCGTAGATTTTGAGTAAAAGATGTTATGTCCATAGAAGAGTTGTCCAAGGCAAACAACATTAAAATAATCTTTAAACCTAAAACAAAACTGGTAGGGTAAAAGTGCCCATTTTGGCTCACTTAGGGAAGGGTCACCACAAAATAAATCGTTGCATTAATTGTACCGATCATATCACGATAAACTGGGTATGATAATGTAGAGTAGCTATCTAAGCATGCATTAAAATTCATATTTTTTAGTCAATATCCGAAATATTATCAATATCCGAAAAGTGAAAGTAAATAGCAGATTATAAATTATTATTAAGATTATTAAAACCATAAAACACATAGAAAAGGCATTTTTCAGGTGGTCCAAAATAGAAGCAAAGCGGGCCAAAATAGCGACAAAAAGTCCACTTTTTGTCGCTATTTTGGCTCACCTGAAAAATGCCTTTTTTATGTGTTTTATGGTTTTAATAATCTGTAGTGTGGACAAGCATTTAGTTTATAGTAAGTTGCATATTGTAGTAGGTTAGTGTTAAGTTAGCGTTTAAGTATTAGTATTAAGGAAAGTTATAAAAAGGGTAGAATAAATTCCGTCGGGTCTCTTCTTTCTCCGACCGGACACCGAACAACACCTGCATTTCGGCACCATCATTACATGGCGATCCTGCCAGGAGTAGGCAACCTTAGCGACCAGAAACCGACACGTGCCACACGCGGATAATGGATTTGTCGAAGTAACCGGCGCACAGATAGAAGCAGTCCCCGGCTGTTACCGATGAACTAGCCGACCATCACGGCGAACCGATAGCAGCTCCCGCTACGAGGACAATATAATACACCAACCACACAATCTGTGAGTACCGCGTGCAAAAGAAAGATCATCCGAAATCGGCAAAGAAAAATTCAATAGTGTATGTTAGGAGTGTTAGTTAAGATATAAAACACCGCGTGTCGAAAGTGTTAAGATAAATTATAAGCTAAATTTTATGCGAGCACAATTTTATGAGTACCGCGTGCGAAAAACAAAAAAAGACAAAACCCTGAAATTAACAAAAGAATATTAGTACGTTCCATGGCCTATTTTCACAATTACATAGACAAATAACTTTTTACACTACTACATCTGCACATGTCTAGTTCCACTAAATTCCCTATTCTAAAGACTGGTGTACCCAAAAAGACAACCAGAAAAAATAAGATAAGCCCTACAGATACTGCTGATACAAAACCAAAAATGGCAACCAAACTAGATTTGAATCTCGCGTTAAAAATCGTAAAGCCCTTTTCTGGTTTAGCAATCGATCTACCGAACTACGTTGAGAGCATCGAGCTCCTGAAAGATTATTCTGAAAACGTTAATGAAAGTGAGCTCCTTCGGTTCGTGAAATTGACCCTAACAGGTCATGATGGAGCGAAGCCGGGATAAAAATCAAAAATTCATTTTTGGATTTCAGAAAAATGAAACATGTTTTCTTAAACTACAAGATGAAACTAAGAAATGACCCAAAAACTAGAGCCTCTGTTCTTCCAGGTTCTGAGAAACAGCCCGTCAAAGTCAAGATTTGTGAAAATATTGCGTGAAAAATTGAAAAAAATCCATCAACTTTGAAGGTCTGTAACTCCTATAATAATAGCCGGAATCGGATTTCAAGCACAGTTTTGGAAAGGTATATTATCATGCTTTATATTTGTTGACTGTTTGAGTAAATTGAAATTGAATGTCAAAAAATATTAAGCATTGTTTCGCAAAACTCCCGGAAAATTTTTCAATTTTCTGTTTTTAACCTTACGCCATTGCTAAGGATTGTGAAAGATTGTAATATGATGCATACCCACTTATAGTCTAGAATGTTTTGTAACAATAAATGATAGTTTTTTTTGCGCATACGCGCGCATCTCTACGTTATTCTGTACTTTATATGTGAAGCTTATAGTTTATCACCTACTAGGCGTCTCCATCATGCCATATGCAACATTGTGTATGGTAAGAAATACAGCCGCTACCGGCCAGCTCTGTCGTACGCTCCTCGAACTTTGTCTTGTAAGCCCGATCGTTGGCTTCTGTGCCAATACGTTCAGCTTTCGCTCCGATTCGCTCGTCTTATTCGTTGCTGAACAAGGTGACTAAACCAAGCTAAACAACTCGCGAAGGTTTATAGAGCATCGAAGTCAAGGTGTATAGTTTTGGTGTCAAAAAAATAAAAAAATAATGGCCGTCGTAATGGCAGTAGAATTGATCGAAGTAATAATTTTCATACGCATCATTAATCACTTGAAAAAATCTTTAACAAATACACAATTTGGTCAATTCTACTGCCATTACGACGGTCTTTGATTTTTTATTTGTTTGATACCAAAACTATACACCTTGACTTCGATGCTCTTTAAACCTTCGCCAGTTGTTTAGCTTGGTTTAGTCACCTTGTTCAACAACGAACAAGACGAGTGAATTGGAGCGAAAGCTGAACGTATTGGCACAGAAGCCAACGATCGGGCCTACAAGACAAAGTTCGAGGAGCGTACGACAGAGCTGGCCGGTAGCGGCTGTATATGAAATTCTCATTCAATGACAAATGTGAAGCAGGGTAGTGGTTGAACATCACGTAAAAGGTGAAAGACCAAGTTATTGGCAAAAAATGAAATTTGGTTTGGTTTGCTTTGAATGTATCAGGTCGCTTTTACTTGTTCTACAGCTCACAAATCCATCTTTTTATCCAAAAAATTGCTCAGAATAATGTACCCCTACTAACACTTTGTTCTGTTTGTACCCTTACATATCATATACGTTTTGATATCATAAACGTTTTGATAAACAATGCTTCTTGCAAGGAAAATATTTGGTATGCGTTAGAGTTCATTGAAAGTAAAGTAAGCATCAAACCGTAAGCATCAATCACACTGCGTGTAGATTATATACAAATGCAGAAATCAAATTTAAATACTAAAAGCAGAAATCTTGCGGCACCTTTCATCTTCTTTGTGTGATTCACTAAGCGTCGTATTATTGTGCTCGTGGGGCATTGACGGATCTAGTGGACATAGCATTTACAATGAACCGCTTCATGGTTTCGGAGAAAATACTGCATCAGACAGTGATGTACTAGTATCGGCATTAACGCCAAAGTGTTAGGTTTTGCAGGCCAATTGTGATCGAGTTTGCGAAAAAGTAAAAAAAAAAAGTTATACAAACAGTAGACGAAAGCAAAACCCAAATAACCAGGTTAGTTCCTTATACAATTCAGCTAAATGAAACAAGTTATGTGGCGGTAAACTATTCATTTTACACGAGTTTAATTGATGGAAAATTTTTGGCATATTTAACCGACACTCTGTCTATGCAAACATGTTGTATATATGGTGCAAAACCAACAGAAATGAACAGTGTAGAGCAATTAGAAAATGGATTTATTCGAAATCCTGAGAATGTATCTTATAGAATATCTCCACTACACTGTTGGATGAGATTTTTCGAATGCTTGCTTCACATTTCGTACAGAATTGAATTAAACAAATGGAAGGTTACTAAAAATTATAAAAACATGTACAATGATCGAAAAAAAAATTTTTTTATTGGAAAAGATGAACATGGAATTTGGTGTTAAAGTAGATGAACCAAAACAAATGGGTAGAAATAGTTCGACGGGAAATGTTTGTTGTAGGGCTTTTTCAAAGATAGAAAAATTGAGCGACATTTTGCAAATAGAAACAGAACTTATAGAAAGGTTTCTAAATATTTTAATAGCCATCAACTGTTCACAGCCTTTAAATCCAAAAACTATGAGTCTATATTGCCATGACACATACATGTTGTACATACATCATTAAAATTGGTACAAAATGCCTTCAACTGTCCATAAAGTTCTTGCGCATGTAGAAAAAATAATTGTAAATGCCGCAGGTCCATTGGCATCCTTAGGAGAGGAAGCAGCAGAAGGTAGAAATAAAATATAAAGAAGGGATAGAAGAGAACACGCCCGTAAATTGTAACGAGAATTCAATATTAAAGACATTTTTATGAGAGCATTACAATCATCCGATTCATACATTTCAACAATATCTCTGGCTAAATGGTTGAAAAATAAAAAAAATCCCATACCTAGACGCAGTAAAAACATTTTTCGTAGATTACAGCTCCTTAAATAGTAACAATCCCTTGCCAATTCAAAACCAAGAAGATGATGGTACAAGTTCAGAATATTCAGATAGTAGCTCTTCGTTAGGCGACGTTATGTCCACGTTAGATGCTTTGAATATCAATTATTTCCTAGATGAGAATGTTTTGAACGATAGTTTGTAGTAAATCTAGTTTGTTTTATATTAAACTAAAAAAAATCTTTGAGTTAATATAAAAAGAAAGATTGAAAAAATAATGCACTCGTAGAAAAATCCAAAAATATGTAGTTTTTGCAGCGCCACCTGGCGGGATTGTCCAGAAATACCATAATTTCGTGTTATATAATAGTATTACACGATATTACAATGAAAAAATTGCAAAACATTTGATTCCGAATTTTATCCCGGCAATTTGCTCTTTTCGCTCCATAGTGCAGGTGTAGCACACGGTGCGATTGATGGTGCGCTTACCATAGCAGAAGCAACTATCAAACTTAAAACCAGTTTTTCTATAAAAGTTTCACCTGCCGCAGTGGAAAACGAAATGAAACTAACCAAGCAAGCATCAAAATCAGTTTCAGAGTATGGATCAATTATAGAAAACCTAGCAGTGAAACTAGCTGCTGCCCATGTTTCTAAAGGAACATTTTCTACAGAATCAGCTTCGGACAATATCGTACAACCTGTAGCAGTCCATACCTTTATCGAAGGGCTTGAAAATCCAACAACGAAATTTTTTTTAAAGGCACGAAACCCCCAAACGCTAACGCAAGCAGTTTCTGATGCGTTAGAATGCAGTGAATCTGATGCAGAACACGAACTACAAATTTCAAGTGCTATGATGGGATCATATTATTTCAAAAATAATTATGGGCATTATTACCCACAACAACATAATGTCCCGTTCATGGAGCAAACATACCATTACCTTCACGCTGTCCATCATGTGTGGTATAGTTTACTTACTAGTAACTTAACATGTAAAAGTATATTAACCCGCATTCAACCACCACCGCGTAATTAGTTTAAACCGTTATGGTCTTTTAAGCGAACCGTTAGCGATCAAATATTCGAAAAGAATGCATGCGTCGCGCTTTGCATAGCTTCAGGCGCCTAATGTGAACCAGTAGGAAGAGGAGAATCTAGCCCGGGGCCTCATTTACTCTTTTACCGGAAAACGTTATTGATCCAAGCAAATCGGAATGGAATAGCCCTGTCTTATTAGTGACGAAAAAAGGTTCAGGTGACAAAAGAAAGTGGCGTTTAGTAGTAGATTAAAGAAAGTTAAATACAGTACTCAGAGATAATAAATTTCCTTTGCCAAATATAGAGGAAATAATAGATTCTTTAAGCGGTGCCAAATATTTCTCACATTTGGACCTTTCACAAGGTTACACAATGCGAACTGAAGGCTGAAGATAGACCAATAACCTCATTTACAACCCAATCAGGGCAGTACCAAATGACTCGCCTTCCAATGGGCTTAAAAGTTAGCCCGTCCGTTTTTTCACGATTAATGACAGTCGCAATGGCAGGACTCAATCTGGAAAGGTGTTTGGTATATTTAGATGATATAATTGTGTATGGAAAAAACAATGAATGAACACAACAAAAATCTCATGGCAATATTCGAACGATTGAGACAGGTCAATTTAAAGCTCAATCCGTCAAAATGCAATTTTCTTCAAAAAGAATTAGTTTATTTAGGGCACCTAATTTCAGCTGAAGGAATTAAACCTGATCCTGCAAAAATTGAATGCATAAAAAGTTGGCCAGTTCAACAGCGGAGGAAGTAAAACGTTTTCTCGCGTTTGCTAATTATTATCGGAAACACATTCCCAACTTTGCTAGGCTATGTATTCCCTTAAATCAATTAACTCGAAAAGGAATAGTTTTCAACTGGTCACACGAATGTCAAAAAGTATTTGAAATACTTAAAGAAAAATTCATCAATCCCCCGGTACTAGACTTTCCGGATTTCAGTGACAAAAATAAATTTACTTTACATACGGATGCTTCAGGCCACGCTATTGGGGCAGTATTAAGCAATAGCAATGGTAAACCGATCGCTTATGCAAGTCGTGCCTTAAATAAGGCTGAACAAAACTATGGAACAATCGACAAGGAACTTTTAGCAATCGTATGGGCAACTAAACATTTTCGACCATATTTATATGGAAAATCATTTGATATGTACACGGACCACCGACCATTAGTATTCCTTTTTTCTATGAATGATCCATCAAGTCGTTTAACAAAATTCCGCCTAGTACTAAAAGAGTACAATTTCACGATTCTATACAATGAAGGAAAAGAAAATGTTATTGCAGATGCTCTATCTAGACTATCAAGCTCAGAATTAAAAAAATTAAGCAACGATATCTTTCAAGTGGTGACGAGGTCGAAATCTAAATCTGAATCTGTTAAAGATCAAACAAATATGAACGAAGAAAACAATGGCCAAATCAGCACATGTATGGTTTATCTTGAGCTAAAAGTGGACACTAAAGCAGAAAACTTAATTATAACACAGGAAGAAATCATTATTCCTTCTATTACGAGCTTAACTCACTTATGTGGGGTTATGACAAAGATCAAGGAACATGAAAAGAAATTAAAAAAGTCGATATGTCTTATCACGAATGAGAATGAAAAAATTATCAACGATTTGATAAACAAGATGAAATTTTTAAATATGAAAGGGTTACCAAGAATAGTGCACGTAAAGAAAAATGTTAAAATAATCGATGAAAAGGATGTTGGAAAGAAGAAGTTAATAATGAACGACCATCACGTACTACCCACAGCAGGGCATGCAGGAATCCAAAAAACGCTACATACTATCAAACAAAAATATACCTGGAAAGGAATAGATCGAGATGTAAAACAAATGATTCGAGCCTATCCGCATTGTCAATATTTCAAACAAAATAACGTACCTAAAATCCCTATGAAAATAACAGAAACCGCATCAGAGCCAATGAATAAATTAAATGAAAAAATAAATTTTCAAAACAACAGTTTTTCCTTAAACGTACTAAAAAATAAAAAATAATGTAAGTTAAATGACATATGTATTTATGTATCAGTTTTTCGTTTTGATCATTATTCGCATAGCATCGTAGATGGCGATCGAACTGAGAGCAATCTCGATGCGAATTTGTTTTATACTTTTACGTATTACATGAACAGAGAAAACAGGATTTATTCTTTTATATGAAAATTGTCATTAAGTTAGTTGAGTCGGAGTGTACTTAAGGAAGGAGTAGAAATCCACTGCCTGTTACTGCAGGATCTGGCGCAACTCGTTTTGCTTTGCAGTGAACAGAATCGCGATGTCCGAGTACCAATTTGATAATCCTTGATAGGAGTAAGAGTAGGGCTGCATTCTGTTTTAACGTTTGCTATGAGCACTGAGGAAGTGCTCTCGTTCTTCAGCACTGCTGCGAGTGAACACAACATGCGATCTCTCAATGTCACACAGCGCTCTCCCGGGAGAGCTGCTGAAGGAGACCAGCACGCTATCTGTTCAAGTGGGCCAGAACGGGATCGCCAACGCACAGTCATAATCTGGGAGCGAAATATGCGGGTGTTGCTGACACACTCTTTCATTACTGATCTCTTGTCTTTTATCTCTGTCCGATTCAATTTTTGCGACATCCGGGAAGGTGAATGCAAGAAAACTGTTTAAAAAGCTATATCTTGATTTAGTAGGTCCGTTAGTTAATTCAGAAGGCCACGAATACATCTTAACCACTCAATGCGACTTTACGAAATTTATAACGGCAACATCGATAAAGAACAAGAAATCAGAAACAGAGGCAAAAGCGTTTACCGAAAATGTTACACTACGTTACGGAATACCAGAAATAATTTGTACCGATAGAGGAAAAGAATTCATGTCGGATTTTTTCACAAGTGTATGCGAAATGCTACAAATTGAAAAACTGAATTCCACAGCTTACCACCACCAATCAATAGGTTCATTAGAGAACTCACTCAAGATACTAGGGAATTTTCTAAGAATTTACTGTAACAAAAACCCTTTATCTTGGAAGCATTGGGTCAGTTTTTACGAATTTGCTTACAATAACACGGTTCATACGTCCACAGAATATACCCCGTTCTATCTAATGTATGGTCGACACCCTAAGGTACCCTCAAATATAATAGAAGACAATGCCGATCGGATATCCCAGAATATGGATAACTATACTGATTTTATAAAAACTAGATTAAGCATAGCCCATAATTTAGTAAGAGAAAGGTTAGGCAAAAATACCAACAAAAAAATCTACGTCAAAAACTCCAAGGATAAAGATTTCGAAAAAGGCGACAAAATCTTGTTGAAAAATGAAATTGGTAAAAAGTTGGACACTAAATATACAGGCCCCTACACGGTACTAAAGGACTGTAAGGAAAATGTAGAAATAGACCTAGGTAATACAGGGTTTGACAGGCCAACATACAACTGGGGCAACGTTCCTTCTAAATCGCACCTTCTTTCAAAACAATAACAAAATTGAAGTTCTAACGTCAACTGGGTTATTGATCAGCATCACGCTGTAACTTGACACGGAGGGCGTAACCGATCAGTGTTAAAAAGGAACTTGTCAATGAAATGAGCGTTCTAGACACGGCAGAAAATCATCACGCTTCTGATGTTTCATATTGTTGTACTTTTTTCATTGGAGTTTACCGCTGTAAATATTTAAAAAATCGCGCGCTTTTTTGTACGTCTGGTTTCACATACCTGGTGAATACTCGCGTCGTGGAAGGAGCCCTATATGTTTACCCCAGACAAGGTGTATGAATATAGAAGGTGACTTAATATCGCTTTGGTAGGGGTGCCATATTTGAGAGGTGTTATGTCAAAAGCCCAACCCTTCTCCGATACCCCCCCTCAAAACCCACATGAATACCACAGAAGTGTTATGTCAAGTCATGAAATGCAATTTTACACTGGACGACTTTACCTTCTAATTTATACACCTTGTACCCCAGAAGTGTTATGTCAAGTCATAAAATGGCATTTCACACTGGACGACTTCACCTTCTAATTTATACACCTTGACTTTTTTGGAGGTATTTTTTTAGAAAATGGCGACCGTGGCTTTTGACAGCATGGTGATAAACAGCATAGAACGTAAACAACTATACAAGTAAGCAGAAGCCTCACCAGCAAGAACCGTTTCGATCGCGAACCGGTCACGCCTCCGCCGTGGATCAGAAAGTGACGCATACACCAGTCAAATTTGCCGGCGTTCAAAATTTCCGGTTGGGAAACGATGTAACCGATTCGATTTTGTACCGAGCGCTCGTTAAAAATTGCATACCTGCAGGGACTCTGTATGGAAATCGTATGGGAAACGGTATCACCGATTCGAATTGGATGTGAGAGCGAAGAATGGAGAACGTAAAATGTATGTATGTTCGGTGTGTTCGCGCGTCTGCCACACGTTTTTTTCATGCATTTGTTTTGTTTATGGTCTGTTCTACCATTCTATGCAGCGAACAGTCGGAAACAAAACTACTTCTTCTTCTTCTTCACTGGCCCGCTCGGAGTTGAGCACGTCGTGCTGACATGGCCTGGTCACCAATCGCTTTCCAGGTCGCTCGGTCCATGGCTGCAGCCCTCCAACCCCGGTCGCATCCGATGTCTCGCAGGTTCTGCTCCACTTGGTCCATCCACCGAGCTCGCTGAGCTCCTCGTCGTCTCGTGCCGGGCGGGTCGCTGGTGAGCACCTTCTTGGTGGGGCATGAGTCCGGCATCCTCATGACATGCCCCAACCAACGAATCCTGCCGGCCTTCGCCATCGTCAGGATGTCCGGCTCGCCATACAGCTCAGCTAGCTCGTGGTTCATCCTTCTCCTCCACACGCCCTGCTCATACACGCCGCCAAAGATAGACCAGAGCACGCGCCGCTCGAAGACTGCGAGAGCGTTGGCGTCCTCCGTGAGCAGAGTCCAAGATTCGTGCCCATAAAGGACGACCGGTCTAATCAGCGTGCGGTATATGGCACACTTAGTGCGTGGGAGAAGCCATCTGGACCTCAGGAGTTTGTGGAGCCCATAGTAGGCACGATTCCCCTGAACAATGCGCCTCCGGATTTCGCAGCTTACGTTGTTGTCCAGAGTTACGACAGTGCCAAGGTAGCAAAACTCCTCTACTACCTCAAGTTCGTCGCCGTCCACTGATACACTGCTCCCCAGCATGGCTCTGTCACTGTCAGAGCCTCCGACGAGCAGGTACTTTGTTTTCGTCGCATTGATCTTCAATCCAATCCTTGCGGCCTCGCTTTTCAGTCGGGTGTACGCCTCGCACACCGTCCTAGTGTTCCGCCCGATGATGTCGATGTCATCCGCGAAGCCGAGGAATTGGAGCGAGCGGGTGAAAATCGTGCCACGGATGTCGAAGCCCGCGCTCCTCATGACACCTTCCAGAGCGATGTTGAATAGAAGGCAGGAGAGTCCATCACCTTGCCTCAGACCCCGATGAGATTCGAACGGATCCGACAGCATGTTCGAAATCCTAACCTTACACTGCACCCCCTCCATTGTGGCCTCTAGCCCCGGACTCTTGGGGGCGTGTGGAAGAGGCAGCTGTCACCATCACCCGGGAGCTGCAGCGGATTTGGACAGCGGAGCGCAGGGCGGTGTCGGAGCGGGCAACGCGCGCGACGCCAGACGTCGGGTGACAGAGCGCGAGATGCGACGGCAGCGATGGCGAGAGGGCCGCTTTGGCCGTGACCCAACGCTGCGAGACCGCATCCTAGCAATGACTGAAGAGATGCGTCAGGAATTCCGGCGGCGAGCCCGGCAGTTGCAGGAGAACATTCGGAGGCTGGAGCACCGTCGCGATCTGATGCCGCCAGCGGTTTTCGAGGCAACGATGGCTCTGTATGTGGCAAGCCTCAGACACCACGACGCGGCACCAGAACACCAAGCAGCAACAGCGGCGAGGGTGCAGGAGGCCCAACGGGGTCTGGAAGTTGCGCGCAGACAACAGAGGAGAACGCCCTGCAGCGGGTAAGGCGACGACTGCAGACGGACCGAGCCCAACGTGGACAAGGCGTGGGTCGACGAGGACGAAGTAGCGGGAACGCGTCCCGATAGATTCCGATCTACGTAGAGAGGGGCCCGATGGCCAGACGCTTGCCCCACACGGCTCTACCGTTTAGGTGCATGCCGTGTGGGGCACTACAAGGCTAGAGGAGGGAGTAGTTGATGTTTTCTTGATCTGTGATATTGTAAACTAGTATTTTAGGTATTTACGAAATACATCAATGAACCCTTGATAAAAAAAAAAACAAATTGTGGCCTCTAGCAGTCGAACCAGCTTCTCGGGGAAGCTATACTGCCGCATGGTCTTCCATAGCTCCTTCCTGTCTATGGTATCGTAGGCCGCCTTGAAGTCGATGAAGAGGTGGTGTGTCGGGATCTGGTGCTCTCGGCACTTCTGGAGGATCTGCCGTAGCGTGAAGATCTGGTCGGTGGTGGATTTACCTCCAACAAACCCAGCTTGGTAGCTTCCGACGAAATCTGTAGCAAGGGGCGCGAGTCTGCTATCTGGGATAGGATTTTGTAGGCAGCATTGAGAACTGTGATGGCTCGAAAGTTGGCACAGTCCATTCTGTCACCTTTCTTGTACACTGGGTGGATGACACCCAGCTTCCAGTCCTCCGGTATCCTTTCCTGCTCCCAGATTTTCACAATTAGCTGGTGCATACTGACGGCAAGCTCTACCGAACCCATCTTGAATAGTTCTGCCACCAGCCCATCGCTGCCAGCTGCTTTGTTCTGTTTCAGCTGCTTGATGGCACTAGTGACTTCGTCCAAGGATGGTGGGAGCACATCGTCATCTACCTCCTGGCTAATGTGCTGCTCAGTTCTGCCTGCGCCGCTGCTAGACTCCCCTAATTCCGCTCCGTTCAGGTGTCCGTTGGAGTAGCACTTCCACCTTTCGATCACCTCTCGCTCGTCCGTAAGAATGTTGCCCTCCTCGTCACGACACATTGCGACGTTTGGCGTGTAGCCGCCCCGTGTCTTCTTCAACATCCTGTAGAACTGGCGAGTTTCCCCCGACTGAGTTAGCTGCTGCATCAGTTGTTCATCCGACTCCTCGAAGCGGCGCTTCTTGCTCTCGAAGAGCCGGGTTTGCTGTGTCCTCAGTCGTTTGTAGTGTTCCACGTTCTGACGGGTTTCGCGCTGCAGCATTCGGGCGCGCGCTGCGTTCTTCTCGGATAGTGCCCGCCTGCACTCGTCATCGAACCACTCTTTCCTCTGGTTACGTGGCTTATGGCCCAGTGTCTGCTCGGCTGTGCTGCTGATGACTCGCTCCACCATACGCCAGTGGTCATCGAGGGACATTGTGGCGGTCGCGATGTTGTCCGGTAGCGCTTCCCCAAGCGCTGTCGCGTAGCCCTTGGCAACAGCAGGTGTTCGCAGCCGATCCGTGTTTAGGCGTGGGGTAGGCCGGTGACGCAGTGTGTTGACAGCGCAGAGCTTCTGCCGTAGCTTCACCATAACCAGGAAGTGGTCCGAGTCGACGTTTGCGCCCCCGTACGTACGTACGTCGATGATGTCCGAGAAGTGTCTTCCGTCTATGAGAACGTGGTCTATTTGGGAATATGTCTGCTGTGGTGATCTCCAGGTGTAGCTGAAACGAGGTTTGTGCTGGAAGAAGGTGCTACGGATGTTCATGTGCCTCGAGGATGCGAAATTGATGAGCCGGAGGCCGTTGTCGTTGGTTAGCTGGTGGACGCTAAAGCTACCAATCGTAGGTTTATAGGCCTCCTCTCGCCCGACCTGAGCATTTAGATCTCCGATGACGATCTTCACATCATGTTGTGGGCAGCGGTCGTACTCCCTTTCCAGCTGCGTATAAAACGCGTCTTTGTCGTCATCGCTGCTCCCAAGGTGCGGGCTGTGCACATTTATAATGCTCAGGTTGAAGAAGCGTCCACGTATCCTAAACCTGCACATCCTGTCGTTTATCGGCCACCATCCGATCACACGCTTCCTCATAGCACCCATAACAAGGAACGCCGTACCGAGCTCGTGCTTATCTCCACCACTCTGGTAGATCATGCAATCGCTGCGGTAGCGGCGCTCCGAAACTCCCTTCCAGCGAACCTCTTGAAGTGCTACTATCTCGAAGCCGCGGGCTCTCACTTCCTCTGTGAGTATTCTGGTACTCCCGGGTGATGTAAGAGACCTGCAGTTCCATGTACCGAGTTTCCAATCATAGTCCTTTTTCCGTTGCGAGGGTCGGGCATGATTGGTCCAAATCGGTTTTTCTTCGTAGTGACTTTTCGTTACGGTTATACAGGGGGTGGCTTGTAAGGCCTCTCCCCCCGCCTCCTATCTCGTTGGTGGAGCAACGCATCCTAGCTGTTTTACGTCCCGTAGGATGCCAGGACAGGGTGTACAGCCGCCCCTAACATGGGGAACAGACGCTGGTTCGAGCCGCTCCTAACATGGAGAACAGACGCTCGGGGATGAACTACTAGCAAGTAGCAGTCCATTCCCCCTCTCAATTCAGCCTTGCCGCCCATCCGCCCTAGGGGGTGGGTTTCCCCGTGTACCCAAGCTTGGATATTTAGGCGACAAGTTACCGTTCTGTACGTCGCGGACGTATTGAGTAGGAGTTGGGTAGGAGAGCCTATAGTAGCCTTCAGGAGGCGTCGAATCCAACCCTTTACAGAACAAAACTACACGAAGCTTAGAAAATGCATGATATAAATTTCAAAATACACCGTTTTGGTTTATCGTAGCTAAACACAATCCGAAAACAGAATCTTAACCTGAAAAGAATCTTTTCAACTCAGGTCATAGCTCCTAAATCGCTTAACAACTGATAGAGTTTTGAAGGAGCAAAGATCAATGCTTTTGAGAGCATTTGCAACATTGCCATATAGTTTTTACAACACAACAACTGGTAGAAAGATGTCTCTTTGGACAAAAATGGTACCTGCGAGCAGAAATCATGCGTTTAACTCGTTGTTTGAAAAAATCGGTCACAGTTCAACATCAATGAAAATAACAAGCGCATACGCCGTGGTGTAAAACATAACGTTTGTAACGGAAACAAAGTACAACAAAGACACAATCGAGTCATTTATAATATTTATATGTTGTATTTATAACATGAAAGTAAAGTTGATGAATTTAAAATTCTGACGACCACGTTGAATTTTTAATCCAACCATGCACTTTCTCGTTTTCAATCAACAAACAAACAAATCACAACTTTTCCATTGCATCGGGCTCAAGTAGTGCCAGGCTCAAAGCACTTTGTATGAAAAGTGGAAGCAATGCGCAATTAAACTATGTGCATTTCCTGCGCTTAAAGGAAAGGTACAACATAACGGTATTATTTTTCCAGCCTTGATTACTCCTCTCATGTAGATGCTACATCCGATAATGCTGTATGTTTTGCAACAATGTCACCAACACTGAATAGTTGAATGCATACCAACGTGTTATCCAAAGACTTCATGTTTTCAATAACCCACTCGATCGATTTTCGTAATACAATCGCATCACTAGACGAACTCCAATATTACAATAAGGCCGTGTAATATCAAACCCTAGGCATTTGTGTTCATAGGAAACTTACAAAGTAACGGTAATTTGTCCGGCAGTGATCTTTTTTCTATCCGCCCGTGCAGTTGCTACAGCAATACAAGCGTATAAACTCTTGCACACCTGAGCAATGCCTGCCAAGGTAATACCCCGCTAGGCGATTTCGAGTACTTTCCTCGATCCGCAACCACCCCTGACCTATACTTTGGATGTTGTGTACAAGACTTGGTGCATGCTTTCTCCCTTACACGCCTAGGCTATTTTTTGCTATCTTCCTCTTCTGTGTAATGAACGTACCGCTTCGATCCAACATGGTGTGTGAAACATGGTGACCCCCCGCTAGGCGATTTCGAGTACTTTCCTCGATCCGCAACCACCCCTGACCTATACTTTGGATGTTGTGTACAAGACTTGGTGCATGCTTTCTCCCTTACACGCCTAGGCTATTTTTTGCTATCTTCCTCTTCTGTGTAATGAACGTACCGCTTCGATCCAACATGGTGTGTGAAACATGGTGACCCGTATCTTACACTCGTGTGTTTTACTTGTGTTGATGCGAGAATTGCTCGACGATTCGGCGGAAATTTGACAAGTCAGGTAGGCGCGCATATTTCAGTCAAGAGCAAATCGCACTAACGACAACTCTATATTTTAGGTGATCTACGCGCAAGTGTTGAGGAATGGCATCGTCTTCGCTTTCTGGAGGAGTTAGAGCGGAAGTGGAATCAGAATTGTTGGAGAAGAAGGGATCAGCGAATGTTCCGGAGGATTCAGCGACAACAGACATTGGAATTGGTAAGATAAAAAATGTAGTGAAAGCTATTCATACGTAGTGTAAAAGCGGACCCATTTTAAAGTGAGATTATTATTGTGTTAACACGTTAAGCGCTACGTCGGTCCCGTGGGGCCGAGAGAATTCTTTCTCGTATGCCGGCGTAAACAAACGTGAGCAAGTGAAAAACGCATTAATACTTAATGGAGGATCTTGCCAGGATGTGCAGAAGTGGTACAATTCGTTTTAGAATAAAGCGACTCTTTGCGTTGAAGAAACAATTTCAGGTATGAACCGAGGTTGCCTTTCAATTCGAAAGAAATTCGTTAGCATTAAACATACATGGGTAGGTATCACAAACACAACTAAACTCCTCCGAGCATACTCACACAGCTACAATTTCTGTGCCACTGGATGCACGCACACATCCCCATTTGCTCTGTTTATTTGACTGCTCGAACGTCCTCCAACGTTCTACCGCGTGCAAGCTCCCATATAAAAACGTCCTCCTTTTACCCAGGCCCGAGGCCTGATGACACAAGTGGAGGACAACTTGCATGCGACCTCGCCTAGCGGGACCAAAGCAATACTTGACAACCTCTGTTTTTCTGTCAGAATAGCTTGCCTTGGCATTGCTCATGTGTGAAGTATCAGCGCAAGTTGTCGACAAGTTGGCGACGACAACATTGTTTTAAATTCCATTCTATACTCGTTTTTACATTAAAAATAAACAACACCAATTGTGTTTGAATGCGAATAGTTGTTTACGCTTGGTATACTGGTTTGTTTACCATTTCTGTACTAGGTAATATTGAATTGTCAAACATTGGCGAGGTTGCAACCAAAATTTTTTGGTTGAGCAAGATTAGGTTGCAAATTTTTCCGACAGATGGCGATACCATAGAATCTGCATATTGGCAGTGAAAGTTGGCGCCAAAATTGGCAATTTTTTTTTTTTTTTTTTTTTTTTTTTAATTTTAGAGATTTTGACCTATTCGGTCATTCATCTCTCAATGAAGCACAGTCTTTAAAATTGGCAATGTGTGCAAGAACTTTATGTTTTGCAACAGCTTTACCTACGCTGAATAAACAAATGCAATAATTGCAATAATTGCCGAAATAAACACATGCAAAATAATATTGTGGAATTTCCAACCTAAATCCAAATTTTACATCAAGAACATTAGCTTGACGAAATCTTTTCTCTTTAACATTTGCATCACCTGCTTGAAGCCATCATAATACAGGAAAAAATACCAATATAGATATGTTGCAAATTGCTAACGTTTGAAGAGGAAACCGCGCGAGTGAAAACTAATGTTGGGATCAAAACTAGCGTAGAAGACGCTCTGATTTCCTCAAATGGCAAGCTAGGCTGAAAAATCCGATCCGAAGCCGATTTCTGCATAAAAAGCATGGCAACATGGCGGTGCTGGGTGGCAGGAGAGAAGGAAATACTGTGAAATGTCTTGTAAATATCGTTATCATTACCCGATCTATCCGGTCTGTTAATCTTTGGAAGCTAAGTACGAAGAAAAGTTCCTTGTGGAAAAATCATAGCTTTGAAAATCGTTATCCCGCATTGCATCATATCCGCTGGCACATGGTATTATCGTTTTCCTTTTTTTTCATAATAAACAGAACTTGTTACATTATAACCACCTTTGCATCGTTTTGCAACAATTTTACTCTAACAACACTAGAAGATTCCGAGTGGATGATTTTAATTTTTATAGTGTGTGTTTGCCTTCACATCACAGTGGTGTGACCGACCGAGTGGTAAAACGAGTGTTGTATTTTGTTTTGAATGGTTTGTGACAATTTTTGCAAGGGCACCTATTTATACATTTGGGTTGTATTTACGGGCAGAAGGAAGGGTCTGAGGGAATCTTCGTGGAACTTTAAAAGTTGTGTTTTAAAAAGGACTTGAAGTTTGTCTAAGACCGCAAGCCGCTATCTACCACCGTTTGAGCGCAAGTGCCAAAAAACATGTTCCCATTGAATCCTACAAAAGTCATTGACATCAGTACACAATGAGATGACGCGCATTCGATTTCTTGAATAAAAATTTTTTGGTCAAAAAATATATATTTTTCGAATAAAAAATGACGACCATCAATTCAATACATCCCTGATTGCACCTTGACTACATCACTGACCGGGCGTCTCCATAGCCAAGATAATCTATCTTGTTTGTTTTTTTTTTGTTTTGCAAACTCGTTGATATATATTGGGTACACAACGTGTTGGATTTATGGTTGGCAATAGCCTACCTTGTTTCCAGTATTTCTTTCAGATTCAATCATGCCATTTCAAGGGTTCGGGACGTCAACAGCGCTACATACACGTCGACGATGCAAGAGCGAACGAGACGGAAACACATGTGCGGCCAGAGCCAATACCCCCAATACACGTCCATTCCGCAGGAGCATCAACTGCCGACTGACCGACCCGTCTCCGACCGCTGAGTGCGAGCGTACGCGCACACGCCAGCGGAACGAAAGAGAAGACATAGGCAAGACAAGAACCGATATGGGGGAAAGCGTGGGAACTTTTTTTTGCGGTTTTGTGCGTGCCTTTTGCATACTGATCCCCATTACCCGGGACAAAACCCGGGTTTCTCAGCTCCTATAAGCATGCAACACGGTGTAATCGGTATCGCGGATCGAATGAATTTAGTCGTTTCTACTGGAAGACCGTGCAGAGAACCGGACAGACAACCGGCTTCCATTTTGTATGGAGAAAAGTTCATTTTGTGTTACCCTGGTATGCGTGACCCCACCAACATTTCGCTATGGAAAATGACCGCTGCTTTTCTGTGAAGTGTTCGGCTACTTTTCCTATTAAAGCAGCTCCGTTCATTTCTGATGCAGCACCGGAGTTCATGAAATAATTGAAGCGTATGAAATAATTAATGAAATAATTCAACAAATTTAAGCATTGTTTTGAACCTTTGCAAAAAAATGTGAAAAAGTTCAAAAAACATTTCACAACTCTTGTTCCGTTTGTTTCTCTTTCTTCTGTTCTGTTCTGCCTTTCTCGTTCTGCTGCTGCCTCGCTCCCCTCTGCGGTCCTCTTGTAACCTCCTGATGTGTTCTGCTCGCCTGGTAGCAGGTGTTCCGCCGTTCCTTCGGCTTTGGGAGTTGATATGTTGCCTGAGGGTGAAAGATGTATATATTTGTCTTTGTTATTAAAGTTTTTACTTACCATTTGATTCTGCCAGTCCGAAGCGTGTGGGGTGTTAATCTCGAATTGTTCCAGTAGTCCACCGAGAATCTTGTACACCCTCGGGTTTAACTAGGGTTTTCTTTAATCGCTTTGGTGTTTGCGTGACAGTACACGCACGCGTCGCTTGATACACACATGTGTATAACGCACGCGCGTTGACCTTGTAAATAGAACCACTAACAAGAACCAGCTGATTCTTGTTTTGCCACACTGGTGTGGCGACAACCGATCGCACCGTATGATTATTTTTGTTATATTTTCGCGCAGCATTAAATATACATATGCGCATGGAATTTCTTTGTGTTATCATTACAGTTGTTCGTCACATTTTTAACATGTAATAAAAGGTACTAAAATATGACCGCAAAATGTTTGATTTAAATTTCAATACAAACTGGCGCTAGGCCCAGTGTACTGCCGGCGTCATTAACAGTGACCAAGCGCTTAAGTTGCATGTTTTTTATGTAACATGTGCTTTATACGTTAAGAACATGCAAACCAAAAGTGGATGCGGAGCAAGAACAGTACGAATGATGAAAGATGTACTTTTTCCTCTACGAGGAACTTTGCTTCATGCTTGATCGCAAAATACGAGGAACTTTTTCCTCTACGAGGAACTTTGCTTCATATCTAGCTTGAAATATATTATAGATAAGAAATTACTTTTACAAAGATAGGCCATGCCAAAATCTGGTTAAAAACTAACTGCACAGCTTACCTACATCCACTACATCCAACTGCAAGTTGCAATGATTTTTTTTTTCAGATTTCGATGTCGCCTCGCATTTTTCATTGCTTAGCATTTGATTGTTTCATGAGATTACGTCTTTTGGAAACTAGTAAAGATCTACACATAAATCTATGAACCAATTGGAGACAGCATTCGGAAGTAACGGATAAAAATCTAGCTCTTATCAAAAGCTACTTTTGTGTGCAAAATGCGCTCCAACATCTTCTTCTGCCGGAGACATAATCGTTTCCCAGCATAAGGTGAAATCATGTATTGACAGTTTAAAAGAGAGCAGGTTGATGGCACTCCTTAGTCAAAATGCATTAGTTTTTTTAATGCTGGTAACCCTAATATAAATACATAAACTCGTGTAGCAACTGCTCAGGTGGATAGAAAATTAACCACTGCCGGACAAAGATTACCGTTACTTTGGAATTAACCTTTGATCTGAGAAACACGGCCTTAACGTTTGCATTAAAAAATAGACAAATTTTCGTCGACGATCAGAAAAAAATCAAACACGTGTATTGAATAAAGTAAATTTTATTGTAAGATTAAGATTTTAGTACTTTCAAAATAATTTCCGACGGCCAATTGGCCTTGGCCGAAACTTTGGCTTAGCCAACTAAACCAACCATGTAGGAATGTTTTCAGTTGCTGTAAATGTTTTTTTTTCGATTGGTTGTAGTTGATATGCTTGAGGAAGGTTAGCAGTGTGTGATATTTTAATTATATTTAACCCGTTCAACTCCTCCGATCCTCTTTACATATGATTTACTGTGGCTAGGTACGTCCAAACCACTGAATCGTGCTCTTTATCGTGTTTTCTGATAAAGTTGGTTTATTCCGGAAGACACTGCACACTATACTCTTCTCCATACGCCGGAAGTCTAAACAGGAAGAACAGCGACTTTGGGCAAATCCTTCTCGCTGATTTTCATCCACGATATGCCGTTCTATGGGAGTTTAGGGACCACAAAACACTTTAAAAATACTGTAACAAGCTTCAAAAGTAATATAAAGTACTAGGTTTTTTTACCACTTGTCTTCTTCTGGTTTTAAATAATCGTTGGTCACGAGGTCCGCTATTAAGCTGGATGTTTAACACAAAATCAAACGTAGATGGTTGTTGTCAAACTTGTTCTAAATTTAAACGAAAAGCTACTTTTTAATTTGCTTTTAACAGACAGTTGCTAACGTGTTCCGTTTTTTCATGAAAAGTCGTTAAAATTTGTCTCATTTTTTAAATGCAAACGTTATTGTAATATTCCCGAAATGCAAACGTTTGTCACTAATCAAGATTTGATCGGTATAAGGACAGTCTATGTCGATTATTTAAAAAATTAAATGCCCCACTTTTGAATATCTTTCACGCCCGAAGATAAAACTCGAAAAAGAATTCTATATTTCAAATATCAAATGGCGAACATGAATCCATAGCGTCGAACACCTCGCAATAATTGGCGTTCGAGATCATTGATTCAAATGATCAATGTATCGCTGGGTTATATTTTTTATGTTTTGAATATAATGGACACACTTTGTGAATAGCCGAACATTTGTTAGTTTGATATGCATTCGTTTATTCACAGGTGTAAAACGTACAGCGGTAGCAATGGTAGCAACTGCGGGAGAAGAGTAAAAATTGAATGCGGGAGGAAAACAATCTCATCCGCCCTTCTTAGAACACAGCTTGAACCGGCAACTAGAAAACTTGTGATTTGTTTTTCTAGCGCTGGAATTGCTGATATGCATGTGCTTGTGCATGCGCTAACAGATCGTTCGAATTGAATAATATTTGTCTATTTTCTCGTTGTCATTATAAGTATGTAACACACAAACACGATTTTGTAATAACGTAAATGACAACATTCCCACATATAGAAATTCTGTCGAAGGATTCTTTATTCTATCAAGTGTTGCCTTGAAGAGACCGCACGAGAATGCTTCGAATGCTTTTGAAATCATACATCTTTGATCATATAAAATCAATCATTTCTGTGGCAATCGAGATGATATAAATATTAATGCAAAGGTATTTAGTGCGACTATCTTTTGTCTGTATGATGCACTTGGCTAGGAATAACCATTGAGGAGCTATGTTTGTTTTATTTCTTCTCTTTATTGTGCATCGATAATAGATTTGAAAGCGTCAATATTGTTTACAATGGAAAATGTTCTACCGTTGGTGGCAGCACCGGTGCCATCCAAAGTTCAAAAATAAACTTTCCGTTCAAACTGTAACGGTTTATGCTTTCCATCCTTCGCTTTATTTCATTTTTCATGCAAAGTTTCACTCAAGAGCGGGTTGAAAAATTTCGGTGCTGCAGCACGAATGCGACGGAGCATAAGTCAGTCGCTGCGTCTCGCTCCGATCCACGGGGATAGGCCTGAGTTCATTCAAAATTGGTAGTAGGGGAGCCATGCATGAATTTACTCCCCGCATCACGCATCCCCCCTTTGGGTCCCACGAACTTGCATCGTTCGTTTCCTCCATTCTTCATGCCCCGCGGTCGTTGTCGTGCGTCTGTCGTTTTAAAACGCTTTCTGTCTTTTTTGCGCTTTTTTTTCTCTTTTGCTCATCTTTGGCTTCGCGCCAAAACTATGAAGTGACGTCACATTGCTTTTGTTTAATACGATTTTAGTTATCACTTGCGGTAGAATTAAATCATAGTTACGTTGATTACAAGTGAACAAAGTTTTCCAATGTTTATAAAGTGAAAAATTATACCTTGAATTGTGCCAAAATGTCCGATCTTGATAGAATGAAAAAAACTGGCAATTTCACTGAAGATGGATTTACCAGTCGATGAAGAAGCAGGATCAAGTGGATTGAATGAGTGAAAATAATGATTTAGTAATATTGAATTAGTGTTAAAGCTTTATTTTCCAGTGTCACTACAATTACATGCCGTTAATCCTTCGGATAGCACCGATATGCCATCTGAACCACAAGAGTATCAAGCAGAGAGATCCTTTCATTCCGAAGATCCGAAATTAACGGATTATTTAGAATCTAGTTCTATTAGTATGACATGATGTCTTCTTGTTATCTTGTATATGCACTCTGGCTGCAGCATGTTGCAGTTTCTTCATCAAAAAGTTCCCAACATATTTGTCAGCTACTATTTTAATGCTCGTTACTGCCTATTGCCTTAAAAATACTCTACCTCTTTAAAATTAATCAAACCTGTCGTTGCTTGCCCAGGTGTCCTACTGATACTCGAGCAATAAAAACTGGCAAAAAATGGCTTAGCAAAAATAATATCATTAGAATCGTGCATACGATTGGAAGGTTCTGCGCGCGTGACTTGACTTTGCAACAAAATTCAAAATCCGTCTCCTTACGGATGAGGCCTTCTCTAGGCTGACTGACTGCCACCATAGTGTCCAAAGTGACATTCGTAGTCGCAGTGTTGCGCAGAACTAAGTCCAGTTTGGCTTAGAGCCTCTCATTTTGAAGTCGAAGTTCTCTGTTGTGATTTTCTAGTTTAGTGAACTTCTCTACAAATTTTTCAGACATAGACAAGATTTATTAGAGTTTGCATTGTTGTATTGTTGTCCATGCTAATTGGATTTTGTGTAGGGCACAAGGTGTAGGTAGCTAAAGCAAATGATTTGTAATCCTGCTTAACAATGACATTCTGCTCATTAATTTACACGGCTGTAAAACAAACAAATATTAAAAAGAAACACAAATATCTCCATTGCTTTTGGATCCATTGCTTCAGGATAGTTTGATGGTGATGATGATGGAAATGAAGAGCAAGGTTTGAATAAATAAATAATAATGAAAACCTAATAATGTAACTTAATCGATCTTGGATGCTGCTAGATCGATCACGAATGGTTCGATGACAGTTGACCAGTCGAACAAATTGCCGCTAGAGGGAAACTCCTGATAAAGATGAGAGAGTAAGGAGCAGTCGTTCTCACTCTACTATCTGGTATCTAGACAAGTTATTGAGAATGCATCAGGATGCACTGGTATCAGCTGATACAAGTCAACGACCTGTGACAAATCCGAATTGGTTGGTGGATTTGAGAACGACCGTTCTTTCGTTCTGCATAGCGAAAATTTTTAAACTTTGGCTCTAGTAAAATTATTGTCAATTTAAATGCTGAGAACTTTTTACACAAAGCGGAAAAGAAAACACGAATCGATGTAATGGCACTAAATTCGTAAAATTATTAGATAGTAGATTGCGTAGCACTTTAAGGTGTAAACTGAATTATGCTTACATTCAAACATTTCGTTATTTATATTGAATCACCAACTGGTCATGCAGAAGAGCAGCCGATAGCACAACTGGAAAACACTTCGTTCCATGGGTAAATATAAACCATCAAATAACGATAATCAATTCTTACTTGCCTTCTTTCAGGAACAATTGCACCGTAAAAAGTTAGCTCTTCAATTAGAATAATATGATACGACGCTTCACAGGCACGATATACCCGCGCGTGTAAGAGCAAACGAGAAGCAGACAGCTGTTTAGACTCCGGATCACGGAGCTAAAGAACAAAGCAGGAGAAATAATCGAAGAGAGAGAGAACACGGGCAAAACAAATACGACACCGATTTTTTTTTATGCAACGCGTTTGTGACGTCATCAATCCGGCATCACCCTAAACACACCGCAACACCGCAAAAATCGGGTGATGGCAAGTGCTCATGTGTGTGTATAACGCGGCGCGCTTCGACCACGACACCCAAAAATCTTGAATTTGGCGATTGTTTAGGGGCTCATTTGGATATCCAATTTTTCTATGTGTAATATCCAAATTAGATAAAAAAACCCGCGAGTTTTTGCCCTCACTCCCTCCACTTGATCCTGCTTCTTCGACTGGTAAATCCATCTTCAGATACTTTGCGACCCTACGACTGAGTTTGCCAGTTTTTTTCATTCTATCAAGATCGGACATTTTGGCACAATTCAAGGTATAATTTTGCACTTTATAAGCACTGGAAAACTTTGTTCACTTGTAATCAACGCAACTATGGTTTTAATTCTACCGCAAGTGATAACTAAAATCGTATTAAACAAATGCAATGTGACGTCACTTCATAGTTTTGGCGCGAAGCCAAAGATGAGCAAAAGAGAAAAAAAGCGCAAAAAAGACAGAAAACAATTTAAAACGACAGACGCAGGACAAAGACCGCGGGGCATGAAGAATGGAGGAAACGAACGATGCAAGTTCGTGGGACCCAAAGGGGGGATGCGTGATGCGGGGAGTAAATCATGCATGGCTCACGCATACACTCGCAGCTCGGTGCCGCGGCAGAAAGTGGTTGCATAGCCTCGTGCGAGTGGAAGCAAGAAAGAAAGTGCAGATTTAGAGTGAGAGGTCCGAACAGTATCCGATTTTTGCGATTGGGATATTAGCGAGACGTTCTTGCATTATCTTATTATTTTACAAAGATGTTTCACTCGACAAAATTGTTTCTCTTGAGAATATCTTTCGTTTGAAATGTCGTTTGTGGAAACCCGTCAAGCAGTTGAAAAGTTGCAGATTGCTAAATAATTCAATTTTGTCAACATTTTTGTTCTTTGTCCGATTTTTACAAACGACATTTCAAATGAAAGATATACTGAACAGAAACAACTTTGTCGAAGAAAACGTTTTTCAATCATTTGTAGTTTTGGAGTTGCGATTTATCGCCTTTCAAGGTCAGCTGCTCCTGTTCCATTGTACTATTCGCTACGCGGCAAGGCGTAGACGAAACATGAACAACCTGTATGTGCAAATGATGTGCGATAGTGTTGGGCAGCCTTTGCTATACCCGAACGTCCGGATCCTTGCGTAATGGTATTGAGCAGGCTTTGCTATACCCGATGGGTCCGTGCGTAATGGTATTGATGCTGATGCTCCGAACGTGTATTTATAGAAACTTTGACCGTTGCTCCGAACGTCCGGATCGGCACATGTATACAATCAAACCCCTTGCTCACACAATCAAACACACAAATTTACACCCGTATTTAAAAGTTTGCATTCGTTACGTTTGACGAACATTCATCTGCCGGTGCGTTCATCATTCTTACCCCGCACCCGCCTGTGAGAGGACCTTCTGCCTTCCTTTCCCCCCTCTGTCCACATTGTAGTGAACTTCTCACGCGGCGAGTCGACAGGCTGTTTTTTTTTCATATGGAGTTCAGGCTGATTCGCACGTCGGCAAGTGCAAGTGGCAAGTAAGCAGGCAAGTGGCAAGTAGCCGTTCGCACTGCAGGCAAGTACTTGCCGGTAACTTGATCACTCACACAAGTACACAATAACGAATAAATTTTATTTTACCATTATTTCATCATCAATAAATGAAAAGATCGATCAACGATACGATCAAATAATATTTCTAGAACATTTGTCGAAAATTATCCTAAACAAATCACGAAAATGAAACAGTTTTTGTTTGACACCTTGTATTTACACGAGTTGTCAACCAATACATCCAGCTAATTGCCCGACAAATAGACTCGGTTCTATTCCAGTAGCAAGTAGCTACTTGCCACTTGCTACTTGCTAGGTCCTCATTCGCACGGGGTAGGTACCCGGCAACTTGCCACTTGCCGACGTGCGAATCAGCCTTAAGTAGAGAAAATGAACTCAGAGCCGGAGCGTTGCTTGGGAGATTTCCTTGCATCTATTTTGGACCACTTTTGCATCGAAATTAAAATTATTTCTCGTGCTCTAAAAATTTAAGTAACGTTTTGATAATTCCTAAAAACACTCAAGCTTTAGAAAAACATTACTTCAGAATTTTTTACGCAGTGATTGCTTATATCTCAAGGTGGGCGAACTATTTGCCTACGGCATGGTTTTTTGAAAAAGAAACAGCTTCGTAGTTTTAAGCGATTTTCTCGAAAAATATTGATGCAATCGCTTCCAAATTTGGTATTTAACAAGAATAAATTGACCTCAACACTAAAAAAAATGTAAGGGGGCATTTTTATTTGAAATCATTGAAATAATTGATCTACTTTCTAGTGGGCGAAAATTACATACGTTGGCCAAAATACCCTCGCTCAGCCTAATGATTATCAGAAATCAACTTCAATATGGCTGCACGACCCAAGGTGTATAAATTAGAAGGTGAAGTCGTCCAGTGTAAAATGACATTTCATGACTTGACATAACACTTCTGGAGTGGGTTCATATGGGTTTTGAGGGGGGGGGTATCGGAAAAGGATTGGGCTTTTGACATAACTCTTCTCAAATATGGCACCCCTTCCAAAGCGACATAAAGTCACCTTCTATATTTATACACCTTGTGCACCACCAGGCTTTTCCGCTCACTTCTCTTAGAACCCACCTTGGTGGAATCCTTCATTTTTTCATGTTTGACAACCATGTCTGAATGCATTCATGACACATGTGTGACACGCTTTCCAGACTGCACCGTCGCGTAACGCGACGTCGCCTGACAGGCGCTGAACTTCATGCAAAAAAAAAACATTTAGCGCGATTCGCGCGACATCACGCAAGGTTTTTTTATATGGAGTTCAGCTCCTGTCAGGCGACGTCGCGCTGTAGTGTGGACCCCGAGTAACACGCTTTCCAGACTGCACCATCGCGTAACGCGACGTCGCCTGACAGGCGCTGAACTCCATGCAAAAAAAATCTAGCACGATTCGCGCGACATCGCGCAAGGTTTTTATTATATGGAGTTCAGCCCCTGTCAGACGACGACGCGCTGTAGTGTGGACCCCGAGTAAGGTTTTTTTTATATCTCGGGGTCCACACTACAGCGCGGCGTCGCCTGACAGGAGCTGAACTTCATATAAAAAAAAACCTTGCGCGATGTCGCGCGAATCGCGCTAGATTTTTTTTTGCATGGAGTTCAGCGCCTGTCAGGCGACGTCGCGTTACGCGACGGTGCCGTCTGGAAAGCGTGTATGGAGTTCAGCTCCTGTCAAGCGACAACGCGCTGTAGTGTGGACCCGGAGTGAGAAAAATTGACGAGAAAATTGCTATCGTGTGATACAGGCTTTATGGGAATCATCGCCATATCTGTCATTGTTCTAATCAAGTAGACATAGAACAGCAACTTCTGTCGAATTTGTTCATCTGTTGTAACATCAGAGCTAGAATCAGTGAAAATTTAATCAATTTCTTTAAAATGGTTCAAAAAGGCACTGGATTGTTCGGATTTTTTAAAAGCGTGTACTACGATGAGTATAAATGGTACGATGAAACATTGCTCAGAGTTTCAATGGCCGCTGGCACGATGATGCGAACTGTCACATTCACGTAATGTGTTTTTATCGATTTGTTTATTTCCAGGGCTCTTGTGAAAAGTGCTTCGCTGTTTATTGTCGGTGTACGGTTAGCGCAGGAATGTGCTGGACTTGAGTTGATGCCATCGGCGCCACATTAATAATTGCCAAATACCATAAATAACAGCGATGAAGGGAATAATAAATAGTGTTATGCCGTATTCACTGAGTCTTTCTTTTGCTCTGCTAGTAAGTGCGTTTCACTTCTCATTTGGGCTCAGTTCCCAGAAAGGCAAACATAATTTTGTAGTCATTCTTACTGACGACCAAGATGTTATGCTACAAGGGCTGGTAGGTTACAGATTTGTACAACATTTTCCCATATCAAAGATATGTTTAGAGTCTACTAGGTTGAAATGTCTGGTTTGTGCTTTTATTATATTATAGACTCCAATGACGAATACTATTCAACTGTTAGCAAATGAAGGAGCAACGTTTGTTAATGCCGTACGTTTGCACACATATTCCTCGTACAATTCAACCAAACTGTGTTCCTATTTTTGTACAGTTTACTACATCTCCAGTCTGTTGCCCATCTCGAAGCTCAATTTTATCTGGGACATATGCGCATAATCATAAAACAACCAACAACTCCCGTTCTGGCGGATGTTATGGTACGTTCTGGCAACAGCATATAGAACCAACGTTACTACCTACAATGCTCTCCAAGGCAAGATACCAGACCTTCTATGCCGGAAAATATTTAAACGAATATTTCAGCGATTCGGTACCACCTGGATGGTCTCAGTGGTACGGTTTACATGGAAATTCTCGGTATTACAACTTTACTGTAACGGAAAATGGAAAAATCGTCACTTACGACAACCTTTACTTCACTGATTATCTGGTTTGTGTTAATTTCCTTCAATCCGTTTTTGTGACAAAATGAAAACTTTCGTTGTTTTGCAGCATACAAAAGTTGTAGAGTTTATCGATCAGGTAGGTCAAGATGGACCATTTTTCGCCATGATCGCACCACCAGCACCACATGCACCGTATACACCATCAGACAGACACAAAGATCTTTTCCCGGACGTAAAAGCTATTCGTACACCGAACTTCAATATGCCCTCTGGACCACTAGGTAATGTTTGAGCATGGCACGCTCCCATTGATATTGTTTATAGTTAAAATCCAAACATACATATATTTTCCTTTTATCCAACAGAAAAACACTGGCTTTTAACTATGCAACCATCAACTCTTCCCCTAGGCCTCATAAAACAGTTGGACGTTATTCAACGCAAAAGGTGGCAGACATTGATGGCAGTGGATGATATGGTGAATGGTATTGTTACCAGCTTAAAGCGGAAAAATATATTGGATAACACCTATATTTTCTACACATCAGACAACGGGTATCATATAGGTACATTGATAAACTTACATTTTACAAACTTTTGTTCTATGTTATTATAGTATAATGTAAGTAATTGTAACTGCAATGAAAAGCATGTCCCAACGATTTATAATATTCCTTGAAACCGTACTAAAAATCTTCCAAATCACCACAATTGTTTATATTGAGCTTAAATGGAAACAATATGATTTATCAAAAAAGCCTACATAACAAAATGACACATTGTGAATCACAAATAAGTTATTCTGTTTCCACGTAAACTAATGTAAATATCACGATCGTGAATAACGTCGTATCAAAGTCAAGTTAGTACAAAGAAGTTTCGAAAGTACTAGAAGCTTCAGCAATTCTCGTTCTCAGCTCACTAGAAGCTTCAGCCAAATTTTTATTGATGTTATCTAATTTATTTTCAGGGCAATTTGCTCAAGCGTACGATAAACGCCAACCATATGAAACAGATATACGTATTCCCCTTATTGTTAGAGGTCCTGCAGTTACCCCCAAAACACTGCAGCAAGATCCAGTAGCTCTTATAGACATTGTTCCTACAATTTTACATCTAACCGACTTAGAAGTTCCACCTACCATGGATGGTCGACCATTACCTCTAGACATCCAAGAAAAGGGTATCAAAGAACGACAAATTCTAATTGAATATTGGGGGGAAGGCTCGTTGGAAACGTATAATTCAGAATGCCCATGGCAAGCGCAGGATCTGCTTCAGCTGTGTTCCTTAGATGCTGCATGCCATTGCCAAGATGCATGGAACAACACGTACAATTGCGTTCGGCATTTGCGGGAAGATCTCAATTTTATTTACTGCGAATTTAAAGATAACGAGGTATATATTATTGTCCTTACGTTAATCGGATGTTTAATCTTGTTTATTTTTTTTAAATTACAGCACTTTGTTGAGGCCTACGATCTAACGAATGACCTGTATCAAATGGTAAATGTTGGTTATGATATTCTGCCATCCGTCAGTGCGAAATACAGCCTAGCTTTAATGAATCTAACCGCGTGTGCTGGACCAACATGTCATGTTGTTTATTGATGCGATCCAGCGTAAAGCGTCCGGTTTTAACCAACTAACCGAATTTGTTTTTTCAGTTAATCTACTTTAAACCCGAACTGAACCTGCACTTAACTTTATTTTATATAGTTTTTGTAACAATACCAATTGAAATAATTAAAGTATCCATTCATACCTAAAAATTTAAAAAAATTGACGCCTTTTATGTTTTTTTTATTAGGATCTAATAAAAAGCCTTTTTTAAAGTAAAAATACTCCATTGAGTCCATAAATCACATGGAAATCAGCCTCGGCGTGGACTTCGATGGAATGAATCCGATCGAATCGAGGTGTCAATTTTCAAACATATCCCGCTAGGCGATTTCGAGCAATCGCTCGAAAAACGTCCTAATATACAGGGTTTGCCACCTATGTTCAGCTCTAACTCGGGGTCCACACTACAGCGCTACGTCCCGTCACGAAACGCGACGTCGCCTGACAGCCGGCCGAACTCCATACGGTGTAGAAACAGCGAAAAACGCGACGTCACGCTAGCTCTTGTCAAATGTCAATTCGAAACGTAAACAAACCGACAGCTAGACAAAATGTAAACATACCGAATCACAAACGCGATCAAAACGAGCAATATTCTTCACGAAACATCGGATTTTTAGTGGTACTACTTATTTTTAGGCTTCACAAATGTAGTTCAGTTATTCAACTCCATTTTAATTGCTATTTTTAGAAAAGTTTTTTCGATTGCCGAAACGTAAACAAACTGCTCTTCAACAAGTAGGAGATGACAGAGTAATATATACCTCCTACGGTGGGGCAAAATATCGTCGTTGTATGTTTAAGTTTGTTTTCTCAGTGAATTTCGAAGATATCTTTAACGATCCAGGTAGCATCAGGCGTATCACCCGGCTGACAGAAATTCAATTTTTTGCTGCTGTCATGTCCCAGCGAACGGCGGTACTCTGAAAATCGAGCAGTTTTTTGCCTTTTTCTTTCGGACCCCCCGATTTCCGCTTAACGAGGGGTCGGATTACACACACACAACATTGAGTCAGAGGTGACACGCACACCAAGCGCGCCAGGCAAAAAAGAGCAAAAACATAGTTGCTCTCGTATTCCGCTCTCTACTATGCCCAGCCCCACTCTTTCTCCCAGCTCGTCTTCAATTCTCACCAATGCGTCTTTTTCTACAATTTTGTCGTCATGTTGTCTCGATAGGATAAGTCAGTGCAATAATCACTCTGGGCTATTTGTCAGTTGTCGATGCCCGAGGTTTAACATCCAATATTAACCTACGAGGAATGGACATCGTTTTCCATAACGTTCCATTCTCTCTCCCATCATGGCGCATTACTTTGCTCCGCTCAGGTGTAAGCACGGATGATTTCGCTCACAGCTTTTCGACGTCAATGATATGAATGGTGTATGTGTTCGATGCATGCATGGGGATTGTTTTGATTGCGGAATGAAATTGCGTCCAGCTAATGGAATGAAATTGCATGCATGAAACTAAGTAATTTCTTTATTTGTCGTTTTACTTATTCATTTTCATTGTTCTTCGTACGTTTTACTATAGAATTGCACGAATGAAAGAACTACATTAAAAAAAGAAATAAAAATGTATGAATTGCAATGGGTTGAAATATGGTAGTAATGCGTTATCACATTAGCACAACAACCTCAATAATGCCGCTGTATGCATGTTGTACGGGTTGATTAAGGTAAATTCAATTTACGTATGCTCGTATCAGCTTGAGTAAAGGTTCATTGGATTTCGGTTCAAAGAAGTGAGCCAAAGCCTTTGGTTAATAATCGCCATTCACATTATTGAAACTAACAGAACCGTACGGCGATTGCTACCAATTTCGAACGCTTGTAAATCTGGAGACATTCACATTGCTCAGCAATCAGCTGTGCCAATAACATGGAAAAAAATCACAACACATACAAACAAACAAAGGTCCAATAAGAGTGAAAAAGATAGCACATTTGAGGTACGCTCTTTTTGCACACAGCAGAAAGCATTAAAAGAGAATCCTCAACACGCATACAATGCACATGCCTTCCGCTTCACGCACACCATCAACCGGTTTTTATTCCGCGTTAACCACAAATGCATGACCCAATGAGGAAGAAAGAGTCAGGGCATAGCATCAATAGCAGCTATCTCGATCTTGTTCACAGTAGAGGGTCGTGGCGATGGGATTCTCCCTACCCCTCGCCTGTAAAATGAACTGATTCGAGCAAAACCGTTTGCAGGGTTGGAGCACACCATCGTCAGCCAACCCATAAGTACTGGGTTACATTTGGTATAGTACGCTGTAGCTAGACCGTACCAAGTTTTTGGTATGGTACCCTTAATGTAGTCACGCCATCACCGCGTGACTACATTAGGCGTACCATACCAAAAAACTGGTACGCTCCTAGTGTCAAAAACCGATTTTTCTGTCAGAATCGAGCGATGCAAGTGTAGTCACGAAACCTCTCACTCCAACTCCCGGTTAGAAAATCGGCCCATGAGCGCCGGGGCTCACCACCTCGACGGCGTGGGTTCGAATCCCAACCGAGACCGGACCCTCCCCTGTACGAGAGGACTGACTATCCACGTACAACAGGGAAACAAGTCTCGTAAGCCCTTAACGGGCAGGCATGACCTAGAGGTCGTTACGCCAAGAAGAAGATAGTAATTACAGGCAAATAAAAACAATAAGATTCGTTTTACCACATTGTTTCACGACTTAGAAAACATGAGAATATTTTTATCAACGTATTGAATGCTGCATAACTTCTTTCAAAACGAAATAGTTGTTGGATTAAGAACTATGACCAACAGAGTGGGTAGAAACAAAGCAAATACATAGTATCAATTATTATAAAAGAAAAAAAAACGATGAAAAGGGAACGAGTATTTTTGTTTGTTAACGCCTGGTTGGAACGACAGTTGCAGCGCATTATTTTTATCCATGGAGTAAAGTTGTCGTGTTTCAACAATATTATGGTAAGGAAAAATAATAATAACAGTTTTAAACTCTGTCATGATTCTAAAATATGCTATTTTTTCTATTTTTTCTCTAATTAAATTTTTGGAGATGCTCTTCTAAAATTAACTGATAATTGCTCGACAAGTTCTTACCAATATGAAAAATCGAGCACTTCATCGAGCTCTTTCGAGCACACCATCATCAGCCAACCCAGAAGTGCTGGGTTGCATTTGGTAAGGTACGCTGGAGCTCGACCGTACCAAGTTTTTGGTATGGTACGCCTAATGTGGTCACGCGGTCACATTGGCTTAACATGGGACTCGTAGCAAGACTAGTTCGACTCACCTCGTGCCTGAATCGAGTTACATCAAGCTCAAATTCGATTCGAAGCAAATCAGAATCGAATCAAATCTGATTCAAATCCCAAACTTATCAAGTTTGTTTCGAATCCATCAAATGAGATCCAATCCTTTGGAATCCGTCACGGGATCGGGTCTTCAAGTGTTCCGAATCCCGATTCTGCCAACACTAATAATTTCAGTCTGCTTTTGCTGATTTCCACAAGAAGCGTTCTTTTCTAAAACTTACTGGCAGACGTACTTTCAACATCAAGGTACCCAGTATAACTGTTTGGCCTTTAAAGTGATACAATTTGTCTAATAAGAGGATGCCAAGTGTTGAGCAACTGGAATCTACAAAGATGTCTGTACCGAAAGAAACATCTATCCCAGCTTCGGATGCTGGTCCGATTGCTGCTTGTATTGAAGCATCCAAAGAAAATTCGCCACCGGCAGCTGTTGAGCAGCAACAGCCTAGCGCTCATAATATCAACAACGATAAAGATGCTCTTAGTCCTGTTCAACAAATGTGTTTGATAATTGAGCACAAGATTCGTAACCTTGAGAAACGGAAGGTAACAACTATTAAAAATATGTGATTATTTTTTTGTTATACCCTGACATCCTCCTGTATGGCAACACATCAATCATGGATGCTATTATGATCCGTTCATTCTGCAGAATAAGCTCGACTCTTACAAACTACTTGAAGAGGAAGGAAAGCTGCTTTCCAATGATCAAAAGATGGCAATTTTGAAGTACGACGAATGTGTAACATCGCTAGAACTAGCTCGTGAGTTTTGTAAACAATTCTCCGCTATAGCTACGGTGGCGACCCGAGATGCCAAAAGGCAAGCGAAGAAGGTAAGTTGAAAAAAAAATTTCTTTATGTTGCTGATCCCCCCCTATGATAAAATTCGGTTTCTTTAGAACGCGTATCTCAAGGTGCAACAAGAGAATGCAAAGATACGGGAATGTCTAGTGGTGCTAGATACCGTGAGTCGCTTCACTGCTGATGAAGTTCGTGAAGATTTTCTCAATGGCACCAACGGTGCGTGTCAACTAGCTGAAACGGATGTTGAGCTGGTGATGATGGTTCTCGAGCAAACTAAGCCAAGGCGCCCTATGAAAAGCACAGATGTACCATTTTCCAGTTCTATTAGAAGCGCTGCTGAGATTCTTTCCGGGATCGTGGATGGAAGAGCTAAAGCTTTTGGGAGCTCAAACTATGCACACGTAAAATCAATCATGAGCAGAATTGAAAATTGTGGCTACTTCGAAAAACACGTTACACTCGAGGAGACAGAGTTTCAATCACCGAAAGAAGACCAAACAGAAAAGAATGAAATATGTTTGCCAGTCGTAGGAGAAACTCCAATGAGCATGAACGAACAGAAATGTGTACAGAATCAGCAACATATTTTTGCGGAGGCTCCTGCGGCAACTGCTGTGCCAACACCATCGTTTCCGTTGCAATCAAATGAGCACACAAATGTGTGCGCTCCGCACCCTGTGGTTCCTGCAATCCAGCCTCAACCATCTCCAGTGAATACACTCGTTACTACGGAGGAAAGTATGCAATCTGCCGTCGTTATTCCTCCTCCTAATATCAATCTACCAGTAGTTGCACCAATAAATCCTGGTTTGCAACTACCTCCAACACCAGTCGCTGCCACTACAGTCCAAGCTGTAGAAAATGCTTATTTTAATCAGCACTATCTTCAAAATCACCTGAGACCATTGCACGAAGTGCTGGGAAACGCTAATTTTTTCTTTTTGCAAGAGTCGGAAATTGATAAACCCGACATTCTGCCAATGCATAGCACTTACGTATCGATCGACCAAACTACTCCTAATATACCGCTGAATGCTGCAGGACACGAATTTCAGAAATTCGCAGGTGTGCAGGATCCACAATTGATGATGTCCGCGAAACCTCCCATGCCCAACCCCCCCCCGCCACATTCCGATTTAGTACCAAATGTAGCTATTTCGAATGGTTCCAATAGACCAATGACCAACCACAATGAGTTGCCAAACGAAGCTCAAATCATACATGCACAACCGCTCACCACTTCTACATCTAATCAAAGTGGTTTAAAGGATTTGCAAGTCTTACCAGGAGCTTTGCAACATGTTCCAAATCAACAACCTGTACTAATGCACATGGCCAGCGTATCCTATGGCCAACAGCACCCACACGCATTGATAAGTGCAAATGATAATGAACACGAACGCAATCATATGCCTGCATTCCTATCTTCTAATGCGATCGTTTCGTCGACATTGCCTCTGACTCGAGTACAAGAGCCGAACAATCTTCCTGGAGCCGCACACGCTTCAGTACAAACACATAAACCACATGGAGTGCCAGGAAACCAAGTTCTCGCTCCAGAAAATGCACCTCTACAAATGATGAATAACACAGCTATTGCTATCGATAACAATATTGTTGCCCATATTCAGATGCCGAATATGCGTGCCGATTATGGTATGAAGAATAATAATCCGGATTCTCTCAATGTAAGCTCGAAAGATCATAATCAATCATCTGGAAAAGATGGTTTATTAGGGGTCAAATCTCTCAAAACTAACGAAAAAAATACATTGGATTCGAATACTTCCACCGGAACATTCCCGATGAAGTGTGATGCTCAGACAAACAGGAAAAAGTCATCTGTGGCGAAAGGAAATCTGGATGAACGAAAAGGATGGGTCAAAGTTGCAGGAGCCAGCGAAAACCTTGACAAGAATGATCAATGGCCCTCACCAGCCTCAAGCTCGGCTAAAGCGCAATTAAAAACTGATGATGGTAGTGTAGGTCGTAATAGTTTCCATCGCACTCGTCCGTCAGGAAATGGGCATGCTGCTCGCAATGAATCAGGAGCAGGGATGCTACCATCTGAACAAAATAACTCAAACGGGGGAGCTGCAAGTGCAAAATTGGCGAGCGGATCTGCAGCTGCACAGAATGTAGGGTCTAATATTTCTCATACTTCACCGCATGCAGGAGGATATCGCAGCAATCGTTCTTCAAATACGCAGTATTCCCAAAATGGGCTTAACAATGGTATGTACGCGTAATGTTGTTTAGAAACCATGTATATATAGTTATGTATTGTTTTTTTGTTTTCTGACGTAGGACGTTTCAATTCAGAAAATGGCAGCTCGGGCGGAAATCCACCCACATTTTTCAAAAACAATGAACGATTTTATCAAAATAACTATGGTGCACATCGTGGAGGTGCATCGTTCAAAGGTCGGTCTGAACATCTTAGTGGAAATGCCGGAACTCGACTAAATAACAGCAGTACTTACACCACGAACAGTTCAGTCGGAGCTGGAAATGGCGCCACAGCGGCGGGAGCCCAGGACTATCGTAATACACAAAACATGCGTCCCAGAAATAATAATAATAGAAATAATGGTGGCTTACTGACACGTTCGCAACAACGCAACAACTCGGAAAATATGGCATTCCCTAACCAATCGCGAAAAGACTCAAGTGCTCGTACTCAGTCAGGTGTGAATGTTTGAATTAAAATCTCAAAATAATCAGTTTATACGATTTGCTAAACAATCAATGATATCTTCATTAATAACAAAACATGAAATAATAATTCGAATAATTTGAACTGCTAGTTAGGATTTATTCGCAAATTTATCCCACTTCGGTAACGTAGTGGGTAAGTCATTTCCATCTTATTGGGTTATTAAATTAATATTAAACTGCTTTGTGTCTCATTGAATATATTAGCGGCATAATTCTGCCATTCGCAAGGTAGGAATTAATCCAAATGGAATATACTGCTACGTAAAATGACATGACGTATTAATATAAAATTTGTCATAATTGAAAAGCAGATGCTTTTATCGATCCGAAACTATAAAAAAGTAAGTCGGTAAAATGATAAGCAACGAATAATTGTTTCACTGTGAGACCGGCCCGCTACACGAGCCGCAAACTCAAAAACCGTATAAGTTTACGTCAAAATCTTTGCGGTTCGTGTAGCCGCGTTTTGCGGTACCAATTCTGCCGCCAGTCAATGCAAGCGCAAAGTTCCTGACCGCGTGACTACATAAGGCGTACCTTACCAAAAACTTGGTACGGTCGAGCTCCAGCGTACCTTACCAAATGCAACCCAGCACTTCTGGGTTGGCTGACGATGGTGTGCTCGAAAGAGCTCGATGAAGTGCTCGACTTTTCATATTGGTAAGAACTTGTCGAGCAGTTATCAGTTTACCGCACACAAACACACATTCACCAGGTATGTGAAACCAGACGTACAAAAAAGCGCGCGATTTTTAAAATATATACAGCGGTAAACTCCAATGAAAAAAGTACAACAATATGAAACATCAGAAGCGTGATGATTTTCTGCCGTGTCTAGAACGCTCATTTCATCGACAAGTTCCTTTTTGACACTGATCGGTTACGCCCTCCGTGTCAAGTTACAGCGTGACGCTGATCGATAACCCAGTTGACGTTAGAACTTCAATTTTGTTATTGTTTTGAAAGAAGGTGCGATTTAGAAGGAACGTTGCCCCAGTTGTATGTTGGCCTGTCAAACCCTGTAAACAGCATAGAATGTGAACAACTATGCGAGTAAAGAGAAGGTACGTGAGGTGAAACTTCGATACATTTCGTCGAAAAATCGGTGACCCACTACGGCCGACGGCTTCTTAACCATTTTCCATGCAAACAAAACGAAAGCAATTGAAGAATCGGTTTGTTTGGTTCTCGAGCGTTGTTTGTTTATCTTCTAAGGGCGATTCCCGCCAAATTTGAGTATCAGCATACTGTCAAAAGCTATTTTTCGATTTTTTGCAGTGTAGACGTCAAAATGCTCCACATTCCGCTACCTTATATAGTGTGTATTTATCTTGGGATGAACCTAAATGTGTTCGTTTGACAGATGCAAAAAGCAAACGCATGTGTAAAGCTCTGACCAGGGGTTCATCACTAGCCTAGCTATATGTCAAAAAAGTCAAATCGTTTTACCTGAAAATACAATTCTGGAAACGAACAATCGAAGAAGAAGAAAGGGCGCAAATTCTGGCTTCGCTGTGTATTGTTTCTTTGATTTCCAAGAAGTGTAATAAGGCATAGTGTTCAGTTGGCAATAAACGTTGTTAAAGCTCATTCTACCGGCATATCAGTGCTTACGCCTTCTGATTTCATAGGTTTCAGTTGGTTTTCGTCATTCTAACCTCAGTTACCCGTAAAAGGCAAAGGTAATAGAGCGTTGCGCTGCGGTACAGTGTAAGATGAGCAACAAAAAGCAGAAGACGGAGGAACCGGACGAAGGGCCGGTGGAGTTTTCTGTTGAAAAGATTTTGGACAGCCGAGTGGTTGATGGAAAAGTAAGTTTTACATCGTCTCACCAAATGAAATATTCGTAGACACATTATGCTTCATTGGTGTTACATTCAGGTTGAGTACTTCCTAAAGTGGAAGGGGTACTCTTCTGATGAAAATTCGTGGGAGCCGGAAGAGAACTTGGACTGTGACGATCTCATCCAAGCGTTTAAAGAATCTCGGAAGAAAAAAGAAGGTAATTGGAGAATCCTAGAGAAAACCAATAGATTTCATTAAACATTTTCGTTTCTCTCTACATAGCGAAAGAGGATAGCTCCGGTAGAAGAAGCAAGCTCAAAGAAGCATCGGAGGATGGTAAAGCTGCTCCAGCAAAACGAAAACCAACGTCGGAAAAGAAACTGGGATTTGACCGGGGATTAACCCCAGAAGAGATAGTAGGTAAGTTGAAACCGTAAAACATGCTATTTTCTAAACCGACTGGTTGTAAAAATTGTACGTCCATTTTAGGAGCGACTGATCAGAACGGAAAACTTTTCTTTCTGATGAGATGGAAGAATGCAGCCAATGCAGACTTAGTGCCTGCCGAGCAAGCCAATATCAAATGTCCACAGATAGTCATAAAGTTTTATGAATCACGATTGTCTTGGCAGACTCAGGAAGCAAAAGTAGAGAGTAATGACGATGCATAGTTAGCGAATATTTTTTTCTCTTAATAATTTTTTTTTCAAAATATGTTGCTCGACGGCCATAGACGGTACAAACCACTAGAACTAGCTGTAAGTCGTGTAAGCAACGAAATCTACACTCATGTAAAATACACATAATTTTTACATATTAAAAGAAATAGCGAATGAAAATGTTTACTTTTCCGGAGTACAAAATGCGTTCACTTTGTCGTAAAAAAAGTTTGTTAGTTTTCTATAATTTGTAGAAAAGATGGAAAAAATTAAATGTTCGTAGACACATTATGCTTCAATGGTATTACATTCAGGTTGGGTACTTCCTAAAGTGGAAGGGTTACTCTTCCGATGAAAATTCGTGGGAGCTGGAAGACCCGCTAGGCAATTTCGAGCAAATCGTCCTAAAAAACGTCCTACGTGACACAAACATCGAGCAGTTTTGTATGGTGAGTAGGACAAGTAGGACGATTGCTCGAAAAACGTTCTCCTTTTGTTTCATCCCCATACAAAAAAGGAGGACGTTTGTTCGTGCGTAGAACGTTTTGAGGACGATATTAGGAGCTGCCTAGCGGGGAGAGCTTGGACTGTGACGATCTCATCCAAGCGTTTAACACGTTGACTGCCATGGCTATCATTTTTGATAGCCAGTGATGTTTCCTGGGGGCCATGGCTATCATTTTTGATAGCCACCTACCATGATTTTTGAAGTACTATATCTTCTAAATGACAACTCTTACCTACAAATCCTTTGGTAGTTACATAGTTTCATCTCTTGTCTAGCTTAATTTGTGGTTGGTTTTACAATAACTGTGGTATGAAAAAAGTTACAAGCTGTTTTAGTGGAAGGTTTTTGTTTATTGAATCACATGTGAATCGCGTTGTCTCTTTCGCTTAATGTCGTTGCGTGTCTATTGGGTGAACGAGACGGATGCAGTCACGCTGCTAATACGTAAGTCGTTTATTGGAGAAATCTTGAGGCGCTATATATTTAATAATAACGCCAATAGAAATAAACAATAAGGTGTTAAAGGCAAAAAACCTGAAAAATATCAATTGCCGAGCTGTGTGTGTGCGCTTCGAGCACCTGTGCACTTCCCAGCAGGCCATGGCTATCAAAAATGATAGCCAGCGATACTGTATGAAGAAAAAGTTTGGCCTGCAGGGAAACATGACCAAAATAAGCGTGGCAGTCAACGAGTTAAAGAATCACGGAAGAAAACAACAAATAGCTTGCTCGAAAGAAGGATTTTGCAGAAAGTTTATTGTGGAAAAATGAGGTTTTGAAGAAAATTACATTGTGACTGCGTGGGAAAAAGAACCGAAGGAACTTCGACCGTAATCTAAGCTGAAATAACCTGAAAAATCAGAACAATGCAAATTTTAATTATTAAAATTAATTGTATTGAAAATGAAAACGAAGCCGTGAATCGTTTACTGAAATTCTAAAACATTTTTTCGATTTGTGTGATATGCCGCGACTTAAAGATGGATCTGTTATTGTTATGTGTCGAAATCTTCAGACACCAAATCAGTGGGGCTTTCCTTGAATTGTAATGCTATGTTTTTTCTATATTAGTGTATTATTATTATTGGACGAGGCGAAGTTCGTTGGGTCAGCTTGTTGGGTCATATATTTGCGGTTAACGTGGAGTAAAACCCGGTTGATGGTGCCCGTGAAGGCATGTGCATACTCGACGCTTGTTGAGGATTCTGTTTCAATGCTTTCGGCCATGTGCAAAAAGAGTATACTGCAAGCCTCAAATGTGCTATCCCTTTCACTCTTATTAGACCTGTGTTTGCGTGTCATGTGTTCTGATTTTTTTTCTATTTTATTGCCACAGCTGATTGCTGAACAATGTAGAGAGATCCAGATTTAAATTTAATTTCAAATATCAAGTTTGAAATTAATAACATTCACTGTACCGTTCGGTTTGTTTCAATAATGAGAATGGTGAAAATTTTCACAAAGGCTCACTTCCTTGAGCAGAAATCCGATGAACCATTACTCAAGTTGGCACTCGCATAGGTAAATTGAATTTACAATAACCTTAATTGCTACCGCATTTCAGCATGTCCCAATTCATACATTTTTCACTCATTACTTTAATTTGGTTCTTCCATTCATTCTACTCTATAGTAAAACGTACGACGAAAGAAGTAAAGAAGAAGTAAAGGGTGTCCCAGAAAGTATAAGCACGATTTCAAAATTAGGTAAAAAATAAAACCTGTTCCAGAAACTGAACTTTTGTTTCATAAATTGTGTTTGGGTTCTGTTCAGTACTATTTGCGAAAGATAAAAATTTTAAAAATTTAATCGTATTCTAATGACCGCATTTTTTATCTGTCGCCTCCGATATGGCTCAGCACATACTTGTCGTGAACGGTTTTCGACACTTTTGAACGGTTTTACACTTTTTTTGAAAACTGTTGATGTTTTCCGTTGCTTTAACATGTTTTCTCAAGTGTGCCTTCGTTAGCGCCCAAAATATCTCAATTGGTCTGGTCTTGGTCGACTCTTCGTCGAACTGATGCATGAGGGTTGACCACACAGCAGCTTGTCGTACAGTTTCCGGGCCCGATGTTTAATGCATGCAGCCTAATTTGCAGTCCGTTTCGATTTCTTTTGGATTTTGTACGATTTTAAATTCAATCTTGCCTTGTCTCATTGGACGTTACTTTTTAACGTACCCATTTGTTGAGCCACATCGCGAATGGAACTTTCCTATTTTTGCTTGATTGCTTTTGCTCTTTCCCGGTTCAACTGTTGGTCGATAGGACCAGGTTTTTGGCCACTTTTAAGCGTATCCTTGAAGCTGGACTCCTCCCGAAACTTTTGGATGGCGGTTCGTACGGTTCCGATACTCACACCTACCGATTTTGCCAATTTCCTTAGCGAAATGTAAGGAGTCGAACACCATTTGTGCAGAACGCTTTTGCGCTTTTTGACGGAAATGCCTCGCATTTTAACAGAAACGGTTTAACAAAATAGTTTGGATGCACTATCTAGTAGGTTTGAATGTAAACAATCAAACAACCGAAGAATCAACTGTTTGGCGTCATCCGTTTTCCAGAAACGTAATTTAGAAATCGTGCTTATACTTTCTGGGACACCCTTTAAAATGACAAATAAAGAAATAACTTACCCTGCGAACGGTTTTGCTCGAATCAGTTCATTTTACAGGCAAGGGGTAGGGAGAATATCACCTCCGCGACCCTCTACTGTGGACAAGAACAAGATAGCTGCTATTGATGCTATGCCCTGACTCTTTCTTCCTCATTGGGTCTTGCATTTGTGGTTAACGCGGAATAAAAACCGGTTTATGGTGTGCGTGGAGCGGAAGGCATATGCATTGTATGCGTGTTTAGGATTCTCTTTCAATGCTTTCTGCTATGTGCAAAAAGAACATGCCTCAAATGTGCTATCTCCTTAATTCTTATTGGACCTATGTTTGTTTGTCATGTGCTCTGAGTTTTCTATGTTATTGGAACAGCTGATTGCTGAAAGAGTGGGGCTGGACATAGTAGAGAGCGGAATACGAGAGCAACTATGTTTTTGCTCTTTTTTGTCTGGCGCGCGTGGTGTGCATGTCACCTCTGACTCAACGTTGTGTGCGTGTAATCCGACCCCCGTTAAGCGGATATCGGGGGGTCCGAAAGAAAAAGAAAATTTGAGAGTTCAGGTACCCAATCGCAAAAATCGGATATTGTTCGGACCTCTCACTCTAAATCTGCACTTTCTCTCTTGCTTCCACTCGCACAAGGGTATGCAACCACTTTCTGCCGCGGCACCGAGCTGCGAGTGTATGCGTAAGCCATGCATGAATTTACTCCCCGCATCACGCATCCCCCCTTTGGGTCCCACGAACTTGTATCGTTCGTTTTCCCATTCTTCATGCCCCGCGGTCGTTGCCATGCGTCTGTCGTTTTAAATCGCTTTCTGTCTTTTTTGCGCTTATTTTCTCTTTTGCTCATCATTTGGCTTCGTGCCAAAACTATGAAGTGACGTCACATTGCATTTGTTTAATACGATTTTAGTTATCACTTGCGGTAGATTTAAAACCATATTTGCGTTGATTACAAGTGAACAAAGTTTTCCAGTGTTTATAAAGTGCAAAATTATAATTTGCGTTGGACCAAAATGTCCGATCTTGATAGAATGAAAAAACTGGCAATTTCAGTCGTAGGGTCGCAAAGTACCTGAAGATCGATTTACCAGTCGATGAAGAAGCAGGGGCAAGTGGATTGAGTGAGTGAAAATAATGATTTAGTAATATTGAATTAGTGTCAAAGCTTTATTTTCCAGTGTCACAACAATTACATGCCGTTAATCCTTCGGATAGCACCGATATGCCATCTGAACCACAAGAGCATCAAGGAGAAGGATCCATTCATTCCGAAGATCCGAACTTAACGGATTATTTAGAATCGAATTCTATTAGTATGACAGGATGTCCTCTTGTTATCTTTTATATGCACTCTGGCTGCAGCATATTGCAGTTTCTTCATCAAAAAGTTAGCAACATGTTTGTCAGCTACTATTTTAATGCTCATTACTGCCTATTTCCTTAAAAATACTCACCACCTCTTTAAAATTAATCAAACCTGTCGTTGCTTGCCTAGGTGTCCTACTGATACCCGACCAATTAATACTGGCAAAAAATAGCTTAGCAAAAATAATATCAATAGAATCGTGTATACAATTGGAAGGTTCTGCGCGCGTGACTTGACTTTGCAACCAAGCCAACAGTTTTCTTTTGTATTGAACGTTTTTTAGGTCATCTTCAAGCTTCAAAAGTGCTTCTGTGCTAGATATAGGAGAAAATTCAAAATCCGTCTACTTACGGATGAGACCTTCTCTAGACCATCTGACTGCCACCATCGTGTTCAAAGTGACATTCGTAGTCGCAGTGTTGCGCAGAACTAAATCCAGTTTGGCTTCGAGCCTCTCATTTTGAAGTCGAAGTCCTTTATTCTGATTTTCTAGTTTAGTGAACTTCTCTTCAAATTTTTCAGACATAGACACGATGCCGTGTGGACGCGGCCTTAGAGTTTGCATTGTTGTATTGTTGTCCATTCTAATTGGATTTTGTGTAGAGCACAAGGTGTGGGTAGGTAAAGCAAATGAATTGTATTTCTGATTAACAATAACATTCTGCTAATTAATTTACACAGCTGTAAAACAAACAAATATAAAAAAGAAACACAAATAACTCCATCGCTTTTGGATCCATTGCTTCAGGATAGTTTGATGGTGATGATGATGGAAATGAAGAGCAAGGTTTGAATAAACAAATAATAATGAAAATAATGTAATTTAATCGATCTTGGATGCTGCTTGATCGATCACGAACGGTTCGATGACAGTTGACCAGTCGAACAAATTGCCGCTAGAGGGAAACTCCTGATAAGGATGAGAGAGTAAGGAGCAGTCGTTCTCACTCTACTATCTGGTATCTAGACAAGTTATTGAGGATGCACCAGGTTGCACTGGTATCAGCTGATACAAGTCAACGACCTGTGACAAATCCGAATTGGTTGGTGGATTTGAGAACGACCTCTAGTAAAATTATTGTCAATTTAAATGTGGAGAACTTTTTACACAAAGCGGAAAAGAAAGCACGAATCGATGTAATGGCACTAGATTCGAAAAATTATTAGATATTGGATTGCGTAGCACTTTAAGGTGTAAACTGAATTATGCTTACATTCAAACATTTCGTTATTTATATTGAATCACCAACTGGTCATGCAGAAGAGCAGCCGACAGCACAACTGGAAAACACTTCGTTCCATGGGTAAATATAAACCATCTAATAACGATAATCAATTTTACTTGCCTTCTTTCAGGGACAATTGCACCGTAAAAGTTTGCTCATCAATTAGAATAATATGATATGACGCTTCCTTTCACGCCACCGCCACAGGCCCACAGGCACGAAATACCCCCGCGTGTAAGAGCAAACGAGAAGCAGACAGCTGTCTAGACTCTCTGAGTCAGCACGGAGCACGGAGCTTAAGTACAAAGCAGGAGAAATAATCGAAGAGAGGGAGAACACGGGCAAAACAAATACGACATAGATTTTTTTTTATGCAACCCTAAACACACCCCCCCATCACCCTAAACACACCGCAACACCGCAAAAATCGGGGGCAAATACATGATGCTGTGGTCGCTCCAACAAGAAACACACTCACCGCGTGACCACATTAGCCGTACCATACCAAAAACTTGGTACGGTCGAGCTCCATACCATACCAAATGCAACCCAGCACTTCTGGGTTGGCTGACGATGGTGTGCTCGAAAGAGCTCGATGAAGTGCTCGACTTTTCATATTGGCAAGAACTTGTCGAGCAATTATCAGTTAATTTGTGAAGAGCATCTCCAAAAAGTTAATTGATAGAACGAAATAGCATATTTTAGAATCATGATGGAGTTTAAAACTGTTATTATTATTTTTCCGTGCCATAATATTGTTGAAACACGACAACTTTACTCCATGGATGAAAATAATGCGCTGCAACTGTCGTTCCAACCAGGCGTTAACAAACAAAAATACTCGTTCTCTTTTCATCGTTTTTTTCTTTTATAATAATTGATACGATCCCGGTTGACAGAAATTGACATAGTTGCTGGTACTATGTAGTTCCAGCAAGAGTCCCAGCAATCTGCCATGGAAAAACTTGCTGGTACTACATGACAGCTGCAAAAAATTTGAATTTTTGTCAACCGGGATGTATTTGCTTAAAATTTTTCTACCCGCTCTGTTGGTCATAGTTCTTAATCCAACAACTATTTCGTTTTGAAAGGAGTTATGCAGCATTCAATACGTTGATAAAAATATTCTCATGTTTTCTAAGTCGTGAAACAATGTGGTAAAACGAATCATATTGTTTTTATTTGCCTGTAATTACTATCTGTAACCTTAAAATGCTGGATTCAGTTTGAATACATAAGGTGAGCAGGACAAAGCATACCCGGTTGACAAAAATTCAAATTTTTTGCAGCTGTCATGTAGTACCAGCAAGTTTTTCCATGGCAGATTGCTGGGACTCTTGCTGGAACTACATAGTACCAGCAACAATGTCAATTTCTGTCAACCGGGTCTTGAGCAAGGTGGGTCCAAGGTGGGTTCTAAGGGAGGTGAGCTCAAAAACCTGGTCGAGGCAGCCATTTTGAAACTAATGTTTGACAATCGTTCCTGGTTTTGTTTACCAACAAAAGGATTGCGACGCGTTAGTAAGCAGCTGGTTCCAGTTGATACGGTTACCGGAAGACTCTGCCCTCATTAGCCACAACTTTACTGAGGCAGGCGTCCAAAGGCACATATGTTAACACTTTGTTGCTACAATGCTACACGAAACGTGTTTGTTAACACGACAATATCTTCATTATATCGCATTTTTCCCATTCCATGAGTTATTTTTGCAAAAAACAGCTGAACAGGATAAATACGGCATTCTTACGCTATCGGAAAGAAGAAAAAACAACTAGCAAATTGTAAACATAAACAAAACCCGGAACGATTGTCAAATTTTTCCTTTATTTTTCTAAAAAAATCAAGGCGATTTGTTCGGCATGAACCCACCTGGATAGTAATCACTTTGCTCTTGAGTGTGCCTTTGAACAAGAAAGACGTGCGTCTGACCTTCGGCTTATTGAACTGTTCTGCTAATTAAACCCTTCGGCTTCGGATTGACTCGTTATAAGTCGTCATCGTTAAATTGTTCACCGCTAAATATTGGAACTCTACAATACTTTACATTCTAATGGTTTTTTTTTCCGGAAAAAATCATCTTTCTCTTACAATTTAACAAATAATAAAATCGTATGCGTCGGAGCACTGTCACCCGCCTTATTCGACTTCTTCGTAGTTTGAATCAACTGAATAATATTTGATTCGAATCCGGTCAATGGGATCCAATCCTTTTAATCCACCTAGAGATCGAGTCTTCGAATCTTCCGAATTTAATTTTGCCATCACTAAACTTTCCTTCGGAAAACGATACCAGTTCGTGACGCATTCCAACTTCAAGAGTGGCTTAAAATCTCTTTAATTCCTGTGTATAGTAAGTTCTCTTACTTTTTCTTATCTGAATTGGGTTTTTAAATATCTGGCCCATCTTTTAAAACCTTATTTTCGTACGGATCGCGCGACAACATAGAAGAAAATACATAGCACCTGGAGAGCTGCACCCGGAGTTTTGCGTGGCAGATACAACCTGTCCTAACCTAGAAAAGTTGCCGTGTTACGAGCTTTTCTTAAATGAAAGACCGGGATAAATTTGTGTTTAATATACAGAAAGTCCTACTACTGTATCATTCTAATTGCGTCTGTAATTCTACTCTAGTCGTCCACAGCAGGTGTTAAGATGTCCCGATTTTTTGCTGGTGGTTCGGATTCCGATTCCGATAGCTCGTCGGAAAGTGAGCCAGTGGTTCGTCAACCAGCGGCACAGTTTACAGTAAGTAAAAATTTCGCTTATCGTAATAGTGCCCAAATGATCCTCTCGTATCATCATTGGTTTTTGTTTGTCTCCTCAGTTTAGCGATGATGAAGAGGACGTTAAACGCGTTGTGCGTTCGAAGAAGGAGAAACGTTACGAGGACCTCTCGAACATTATTAAGAGCATACGGAACCACAAGAAGATCAAAGACATGTCGAGTGTTTTGACCAGCTTTGAGGAGTTTGTACGTGCCTACACTAAAGCCCTACCGGTTGTAATGAAGGAGGAGAATGGCGTTACTCCTCGCATTGTCGTTCGGGCCCTCGCCGAGTTGGAAGATTTTATCAATGACAGCTGGGACGACAAGGACAATCGCAAGAGTCTGTCAAAGAATAACAACAAGGCACTCGGTACGCTGCGTCAAAAGTTCCGCAAGTACATCAAAGATTTCGAGTCTGATATGACCCGGTTCCGTGCGGCCCCGGAGGATTTCGCGGAAGAAGACGAAGATGACGAGCGCGACGAGGAGAAAGATTCTGAAAGCGAGGACGAAAAGATAGAGCAAGCTCCAGTTCCGAAGGCCGTGTCGTTCAAAAAAGATCCCGAAAAACCTAAACAGGCTAAAACGGCAAATGATTCGGATTCTTCCGACTGGGGTAGTGATTCCGATTCGGATAGCACATCTTCGGATGAGGACTCCAAGTATCAGACTCTTCGCGACCGTTTCCTGAAAAAGCCTGAGAAGAATGTGGATGATTCAGCAGCTATTCCAACTGGCGCCCTCGGGGAGGACGCATTTAAGAAAGAGAAAAAGAAGAAGACCGCCGATTCGTTGACCAAAAAAATTAGGAAGCCGAAACCGGAAGAAGCGTTTGACGAAAATGACGAAGAGGAAGAGGAAGGCTGGAAGGTGGTGAACGGATCGAGGTCCGGCGCATCTGAGCAGCCCAAAATGTTCGCCAAGGATGCCGAAATTGACACCAAGTTGGTTGTCAATAAGTTGAACGAGGTGATGGCCGCTCGCGGCAAGAAGCGTACCGATCGTAAGCTGCAGATTGAATTTCTACGTGAGCTGCGTGTCATCGCCGAGGCGAATAATCTGGGCCCGGCAGTGGCGGCCAAGATTCGTTTCAACATCGTTTCGGCTATCTTTGATTACAATCCAAAGGTATCCGGCCCTATGAAGTTGGAGCACTGGAGTAAGCTGTTAGAGGAAATCCAAGCACTCTTGGAATTGCTGTTGGAGCATGAGGAAGTTCATCTTTCCGAGTCGATTTTGGATGAGCTAGAAGAATATGAAACGGCCCCGTACAAAATACGTGGTTGTATGTTGACCGCCGTCGAACGTCTGGATGATGAGTTTACTAAGTTGCTGAAAGAGTGTGACCCGCACAGTAACGAATACGTTGATCGGCTGAAGGACGAAGTCACGGTGACGAACATTATCGATCAAGTCGTGAAGTATGTAGAGCGTCTAGATAACGAAACGGAAATCTGTCGCATCTATCTGCGCAAAATTGATCATCTTTACTACAAGTTCGATCCGAATGTGTTGAAGAAGCGGAAGGGCCAACTGCCGGCCAACACGGTCACTTCGGTGGAGGAGATGGATAAGCTTTGTCGCTACATCTATGCGAAGGATCAGACGGATCGTCTGCGCACCCGTGCGATTCTTTCGCACATTTTCCACCATGCGCTGCACGACAACTGGTTCCAGGCTCGTGATCTCGTGCTGATGTCGCATCTGCAGGAAACGATTCACCACTCCGATCCATCTACGCAGATACTTTACAATCGCATGATGGCCAACCTGGGACTGTGTGCGTTCCGTCACGGCAACATTAAAGATGCTCACCTTTGCCTGGTCGATCTGATGATGACTGGCAAGCCGAAGGAATTGCTTGCCCAGGGATTGGTACCACAGCGTCAGCACGAGCGTTCGCTGGAGCAGGAAAAAGTGGAGAAACAACGGCAGATGCCGTTCCACATGCACATAAATTTGGAACTGCTGGAATGTGTGTACCTCGTGTCGGCCATGTTGCTGGAGATTCCGTACATGGCCGCTCACGAGTTCGATGCCCGACGCCGTATGATCAGCAAGACCTTCTACCAGCAGCTTCGATCTTCCGAGCGTCAATCACTCGTTGGTCCTCCGGAGTCGATGCGAGAGCATGTGGTGGCGGCAGCGAAGGCAATGCGCCATGGCGATTGGAACGCTTGTGCCAACTTCATTGTGAACAAGAAGATGAACGTGAAGGTGTGGGATTTGTTCTTTGAAGCAAATCGTGTGCGCGAAATGATGGTGAAGTTCATCAAGGAAGAATCACTGCGCACCTACTTGTTCACGTATTCAAACGTGTTTGCGTCTATTAGCGTGCCCCATCTGGCGGATATGTTCAAGCTGCCGAAGAGTAAGGTTCACTCGGTGATCAGCAAGATGATCATCAACGAAGAGCTGATGGCTTCGCTGGACGATCCAACCGAGACGATTGTCATGCACCGTTCCGAACCATCGCGCCTGCAGGCCCTCTCGATGCAGCTCGCGGACAAAGTGACTAATCTGGTCGACGCGAACGAGCGCATATTCGAGATGAAGCAAGGAAACTTCTTCCAGCGCGGAGGCAACCAGGGTTACAACCGCGATCGACAAAACTATCGCAATCAGAACCAGAACCAAAACTGGAATAACAACCGGCGCCAGGATAACCGCAATCGCGGAAACCGTGGCAACCAGAACCGTGGTGAAGGACGTGACCATCAAGGACGAGAACAGAGGGAGCAGCAACGTGAACACCGCGAGCAGCAGCGCGAGCAACGCGAACAGCAACGGGAGCAGCAACGTGAATTTAGAGAACAACAGCACCAGCAGCGCGATGCAATGCGTAACGTTGAGTTTCAGAGCAAAGCCTAAACATCGGAAAAGCTTTATTGACACTATATACGAGAAATTGTAACATTGTCAGACGTGGTAAGGTTGTTGCATCAATCATAATATATTTCGAAGAGGCATTTGCGGTTACGAGGATCCATTACTCTTTACCTTTGACGGCGTTTGGTTGCTTGGAAACACCACATTAAATTTACAAAATAGTTACAATACCCCAAAAAATGCTCCACATTGCGCGGTCTATATCCATATTTGTAAAGCGGTTCTTTACGAACGTGATTAAGAAAGTACGATACGGTGCCACCATTGGGTGTAAAAATCTTCATCCTTTGTGGTATACCCTCTTGTGGCACCCATCCAATGTGTGGCACTTGGCACCGTACCAATGGAGCGAACAAAGTTGTTTTTAATATGTTCGAAAGAAAGCCTTTGTTTCTTGAAACAGACACCATGGGTATGAAGTTAGATTGCCATTGTATTCTTGTTTGTTCTTTTATTCTGTTATCAGCTTTCTGTGTGTTTTGCAAAAAGTTCTAAGGTGAGTTTTTTGTGTCGACTATTGATTTATTTATTTAGTTTTGCTCTTATTGGTTCAACCATCTTAAATCCTACCAACATGGTCTTGCCAAAGGCTTCTGTCAGGATATGTTTGTTTGTTTGTTTGTTCTAAGGTGAGTTTTTTGTGTCGACTATTGATTTATTTATTTAGTTTTGCTCTTATTGGTTCAACCATCTTAAATCCTACCAACATGGTCTTGCCAAAGGCTTCTGTCAGGATATGTTTGTTTGTTTCAGTACACAGTATAGTAGGACAGTATTCAAGTTGTCCGCCTGCTGTCTTAACAACTTATGCTAGAACTCCGCCGAAGAGAGAGGGTTACAAATAGGAGTAAAGGGTGGGTTAGGATATAAGAGATTCTAGGAGGCAGGCTCTGAAGGAGGATCGTGGGATATGGTAGTCAAACAGATGGCTATGAGTATTGAAAAGACGCAGAGCGCGCAGTAGAGGATCGTTAAAACCGGCTGGAGTACGGCGTGTAGGAATGGATAGAGGTTGACGAGGGCGTAGACCGCGGGAAGGCACAGCGAGACCCACAGCAGAAAGGATATGAGGGGCATCAAACGCGTTGGAGAGGGTTGAGGCAATGAACATTATTTGCGCTAAGGTGCGTCGCCCTTCCAATGTTGTTAACCCCAGCATTTGACATCCAGATTCGTAGGGTGGCAAAGGAGAGGTGTTCCCCGCCCTACGAAACACGAATCGAGTAACCGATCGTTGGATCGCCTCCAACCTGTCGCTACCAGATCTTGTAGTAGGGGCCCATAGGACAGCACAGTATTCTAATAAAATTGAGCGCACCAGCGAACAGAATCAAGTTTTGAGACATAGTGGGTCGGAGATATCACCTGCCATACGTTTAATTAGGCCCAAAACCCTACGGGCCGAAGTGATGACGGCATCGATGTGTGCCGAAAAAAGTTAATCTACTATCGACTAACACACCCAAGTCTTTAGTCTTGTTGACTTGTACGAATGAAGTACGTTACATTTTTCTGGACAGAGGGTGAGATTGTTCTCTGTACACCATGCATTGAAAAGATTGAGATGCCTTTGCAAATTTATGCAATCGCTGGGAGATGATATTGGCATAAAAATCTTGATGTTATCTGCGTAGCACAAGAAATAGTCGGGGGGAAGGGCAACACTAATATCGTTAATATATAAAACGAAAAGTAAAGGGCTTAATACACTTCCTTGAGGGACTCCAGCTGCTGGGGAAAAAGGTTGAGAGAGATGAGATCCAATTTTGACGCGAAATGAACGATTGCATATAAAAGACTCCAGCCATCCAGCAATGGATATGCTGAATCCCATGTTGGACAGCTTATCAAGGAGACGCGCATGAGGGATGTGGTCAAATGCTGCTTTAAAATCAGTATATACTGCATCTACTTGCAAACCGGCTTCAAATTTGGTGGAAATAAAAGTTGAAAAAGAAGGTTAGTTAGTTAGGGTTGAGCGTTTAGGGCAAAACCCGTGCTGTTGTTGGACGATGCAATTCCGGGAACTGAATAGTAAGGACGAGTGAACAATCCCTTCAAGCACCTTGGCACATGCACATAGAAGATGCCACGATAATTGGAGGCAATTGACGAATTGCCCTTTTTGGGTATGGGAACAAGCCAGCCCTGTCTCGTTACTGCTGGGAAAGATGACGAATTTAGAGATAAACTGAACAATTTAAGCAGTAAGGGAGCAATGACGGTGCTACACTTTTTCAGTACAACGGCGGGAATACCGTCTGGACCATGTTGGAAATGGGTGAATACCTCTGCGTATAAACCTTGGGCAGAAAAGAACTAAAGTTGGCAGCACTGCATTTGGCTGTCAACGTAACTAAACTGTATGAAATAAATTATTGTTACTGGACTTTCAAAGAGACAACACGTGTTTTCTTGCTGCTTTCCTCTATTGGTGTTTGATCCAAGGGTGGAGTATTTCCACAGAAACCAAAAGACATTACTCAGTATTTTCAACAGGTTATGGGCCCAGCCCCAGTGCTTCGGAGCGTGTGTTAAAGTTTTTGGTTGAGGACAAGGTTTTCCAGGAAGTGCAATTGTGATATTCCTGAAGAGAAACGGTGTGCAGAAAAAGTAACAATGGCGGACGGTTGGAAGGCAACATTTGCGAAGCTCGGGAACGGTAATTATCAAACATGGAGGTTCCGCATGCAGTCCTTGCTGGAACGCGAGGAATTGTGGGAAATGATAGAATTACCGAAGCCGGAAGAAAATGATGATGATTACGCAGACTGGAAAAAGAAAGACGTCAAAGCGCGAGCGACGATTTCCCTTCTTGTTGAAGATAGTCAACTTCGCTTTATAAAGAAAAGCAAGACGGCTCGTGACATGTGGCGCAACCTGCAGGCTTACCACGAAAAAGCCACCATTGGTAATCAGGTAATGTTGCTTCAAAAGATATGTTCCAAAAACCTGTGTGAAGGCGGTAACGTGGAGAAGCACCTCGAGGAATTTGAGGACTTGTTTGAGCGCCTCGACAACGCCGGGGTAGAGCTCAGCGAAATGCTGCGCATAATTATGATGCTACGCAGTCTCCCACCGTCTTACAGCAGTTTCGTTACTGCATTAGAGAATCGGCCGCAGGAGGATCTAACCTTAGATCTGGTAACTGCGCGGTTGCGGGACGAGTTCCAGAAACGTTCCAATTCTAATGACGTCTCAGAAAAAGAAATGGTGTTGAAAGTGACAGAACGGAGCGAGCAAAGGAAGTGCTTCTTTTGCCAGAAACCTGGACACTTAAAGAAAAACTGCCGCAAATTTCTGGCGCAATCCGGCAGTGAAAAGAGTTTCAAGCCGAAAGTGAAACAGGTTCAAATGGAAGGCGAACGCTCGTCGGAGGAGAAGCAGGCGGCGGTTGTTGGAGCTGTGTGCTTCATAGCGGGTGACGTCATACCGGGTGCATGGACGATTGACAGTGGTTGCACATGTCACATGACTAATGACCCTGAGTTTTTCGCCGAATTTAAAAGAGAACCTTTGGGTGATGTGACTCTAGCAGATGGAACGAAAACAAAATCGACCGGAATTGGGAGCGGTGTGATTGTAGGCATGAACGGCAATGGTCAACGTGTGGCCATCACACTGGAAAACGTGTTGTTAGTTCCAGCGCTAGAAGGTGGGCTTATATCTGTACGAAAGCTCGCAGCAAAGGGTTTCTCGGTAGTATTCGGAAGAAAAGGTTGCGAAATAAAAGCACAAAATACTACCGTAGCTGTTGGTATATTAGTCGGCAACCAGTATAAGCTAAAGGTGGTAGAATCGTGTATGACAGCAACGCGTTATCATGGTGTAGACTGTCAACACACGTGGCACCGGCGAATGGGACACCGTGACATGCAGGCTGTGAACACGATGGTGAATAAAGGGCTAGTTGACGGAGTAAGAATGACAGACTGCCGAGAGCGGATGGTGTGTGAGTGTTGCATGCTGGGAAAGCTGGTGCGGAAGCCCTTTCCGCAGGTTCTAGAGCGGAAATCTAAGCGACCAATGGACATCATACACACGGATCTCTGTAGTCCTATGGAGCGTCCGACGCCAGGCGAATACGGCGACCCCTGCGGGGAACAGGCGGCAACAAAGAACCTAATGAAACAGGAGGAGCGACATGTTTTGAATGATCCTGTATTAGAGAGTGACGAAGATCTTCCGTTTGAATGTGACAACAAGAATGAAGGGACCCTGTCACAACCGAGAGCATCAGAGCAAGAAGATGCAGACAAAAAATATGAAGAGGTGGCCAGAAAACTAGTGCTCATGGAACAGGACCTCAAGCGTTCGGAGGAGAAGGTCGAGATGAACGAAAGCAAGATCGTCGAGCTTGAGGAGGAACTCCGCGTTGTCGGTAACAACCTGAAGTCGCTGGAAGTTTCGGAAGAAAAGGCAACGCAACGGGAGGAATCGTACGGTGGTCAAGTGAGAGTGTTGGATCAGCGTCTCAAGGAGGCTGAAGCTCGCGCTGAATTCGCTGAACGTTCCGTTCAGAAGTTGCAGAAGGAAGTCGACAGACTCGAAGATAAGTTGACTGTCGAACGTGCCAAGAACTCCAATAGATCCAGGGTACACAGCGGAAAATGAAGGAAGCAAACCGTTCGAAGACATAACACTGTACAGGGGACGCAAAGCCAGTCAGCCTAACAACAGTGACTGTAGTGCGGCAAAGCGCGTGTTACAATACTTGAAAGGAACGAAAGACTTCAAGCTAAGTTATGGATCACAGAAAGAATGGAAACTGTTAGGATTTTCTGATTCGGATTGGGCCGGCGACCGACGTACTCGCCGTTCTACTACTGGTTTTATATTCTTCTATGGAGATGGTCCCGTCAGCTGGATCAGTAAGGGCCAAGATTCGGTTGCCCTTTCGTCCTTAGAGGCCGAATACAACGCGTTATCTTTGGCTTGTCAGGAAGCGATTTGGCTGAGACGAATATTAGAGGAGCTAGGGATGCCAGAAAAGAAACCGACAGTTTTGTTTGAAGATAACATGGGGTGTCTAAGCTTCGCCACAACAGAGCGCTGTAGTGGTAGGGTAAAACATATAGATACAAGAAGGCACTTCATCCGCGAGTTATGCGAACGAAATACTATTGAATTGAAATATTGTCCAAGTGAGGAGATGATAGCAGATAGCCTCACTAAACCAGTAGGACCAACGAAGTTGAATGTATTCCTAACGAAAGTAGGGCTTGCAATGTAGTAAGGTTGGTACTCACCCAGGAGGAGTGTTGGAAATGGGTGAATACCTCTGCGTATAAACCTTGGGCAGAAAAGAACTAAAGTTGGCAGCACTGCATTTGGCTGTCAACGTAACTAAACTGTATGAAATAAATTATTGTTACTGGACTTTCAAAGAGACAACACGTGTTTTCTTGCTGCTTTCCTCTATTGGTGTTTGATCCAAGGGTGGAGTATTTCCACAGAAACCAAAAGACATTACTCAGTATTTTCAACAGACCATGAGCAAGAGAGGGTTTTAATTTCCTGATTGCATCGAGTACATTGCGTAGGTCAATATTTAAATTGGAACTATCTACGGTGTCCGTCGACGTGGTCGGCACCCTCTGTGAAGTGATCGGTGCACAACTAGACGGTCCGGCAAAGACACTTGAAAAATGCTTAGCGAACAGTTCACAACAGGCTGTTGGTTCGGCCGCGGTGGTAGTACCAAGCGACCAATTGGAGGGAAGGAGTGGGATTTTCGCCGACCGTTGACGAAACTCTAGAAGGACTTGGGATTTCGGGTGAACCGCGACTGCAGTCCGATTACATATCTATCATAGTGGGCCCGGTTGTACAAACGGTACGCATTAGAAGCATATTTGAATATGCCACCGTGGTGTGGGGAACCTGTACGATTGTAGATTCGTAGTGTGCGATTGCGATCCTTTTTTATGGATGTCATTGTTCTGTTTGACCAGGGTGGTGATGGGATAGGTTTGGAGCGTTGACAGCAGGAGGGGAAAGCGGAGGTTAATATTACATTGAATTTTGTTACAGCTTCATCGATGTGCAGTGTAGCGTCCAGAAACGTCCAATCGGCTTCCAAAATGGTTTTTTTAAGCTTGGCATAACCACCCTCTTGAAGTCCAGGCTGTGCACTTCATTCGGGGATGATGTAGTGACGTTCAAGGTAAAGTTGGTCACTAGAACAGGGTGGTAGCGATCAAAGGCAGATATGGGACTGGCGTTGAAGTCACAGGCGATGCTGCGGCTGCAGCTACTTCGCAGGCGAAAACCAGATCCAGCTGTCTTTGTAGGCAGTTTGGGACCCCGGATAGTTGGCGCAAGTTGCTTTCGCTCATAGTATCGTAAAACAGCGTAGCGGAGGTGACTGTATTCGAGGGTTGGTAAGAGTTGCCCGCAGGGTGCCACTCGATTACAGGAACGTTGAAATCTCCAAAAAGCATCATCCTACAATGTACGAGGGCGGACCCAAAAGTAACGGGAATCGGGTTGCAGGGAGAAAAGGGGGGAAAGAGGATCGGGTTCAAATTTTTTTTTTTTAAATCTTAACATGTTCTTGATCAGTATGCAAAGTTTAGTTTCTGTGAGTGCATCCGCTAGTCTTTGAGATTTTTTTCAGTGTAACGGTTTGAGTTTTTTCGGCGATTTTGTGAGATGGCCAAGTGGAACTGAGGCCAACCTCGTTCTGGGTGCCCTCCAACTTCAAAAACGGACGAAAATGTTCCAAAAATCAACAATCTTGTTAAGAATTCGACGCGGTTTTCAAAATTTGACAGAAGATTGGGTTTATAACATCGATGTAAATTTTTGAGATGTACAACTACACGAATAGATATGTAAATTACACATTTACATAACTTACGCAATTTATTTCGTTTATTGAAATTTATATTGTTTGAATACGCTTGCATTCCATTCATATTAATGGACAAAGTAAAATTTTGAATATTCTATGATACATGTACACAAGACCTCGATCTCTTAACTCCTAGTATTTGATACGCGGACTGTGACTTTGATGATACACGTTACACGGACTTTATGGAACTGTATAGATACAAACGTTTATTTAGAACACCTTTTATACAACCGAAGAAACCGACGTGAACGTCCAACCGATTACTATTAGCGTGTAGTAGTAGTAGGTATATTTTATAGAGGCTTTGAGCCGGGTGGCCTCTTTCACCTCTACTACTATTAGCGTGTGTCAAACATGTCACGCTTTTCGTTCCTTATATATTCCATTCTGTTCTCATGCGGAGCCCACGCTGCTCTCCCTCTCCTGAGCCGTTTGCCGCAACTTTGATTACTCTCTCAACAGTATTACCTATGTGTCAAGCAATATTCGAGATACGCGGTAATTCGAGATACGCGGATTTCTCTGGTCCCCATTATCCGCGTAAGTCGGATACTGACTGTATACTAAAATACGTTTATAATACCTGGTTTGAGTCTTCGCTAGTTCACTTTTGAGCAGTTCCAGTTAGTTGTGAACCAACCTGATATTCATGGAAACAATTCAACCTAATTGTGCAGTTGTCAGTTGCAAGACACCCGGATAATCCGCCCCCCGGTTAATCCGGCCCGGATAATCGACGTTCGACTGTAGTTAGAATATCAATAATAAATTCACTATAGATCAGGGGTCGGCAAAGTCCAGCCCGCGGGCCAAATCCGGCCCACCAACTGATTTTATCTGGCTCGTAAGAAAATTTTAGTGCTTATACAAAGAACCATTCTACATTTTTATCGAATTTGTTCACCATATCAGGTTTATTTTCTTCCAAAAAATGAAGATTAATATTGTTCAACCAGGTGGTTCTGTTATATGTTGAAAAAAAAAACATCAAAACACAACGAAAACAATAATGAAAATGTTTAAAAAAGTTTAAAGATAAAATTTTAAATATTTTATCTTACCTGTTACGCTTGACGCGTTTCCCTCGACGGGTGGCACTTCCACCGACGAAGGAGCTAATAGGCGAGTTGTCGTTTGTCGAATACTAACTTTATTGGTTATCTGTTTAAGCTTATATAGTCATTCATAACCTAGTTACAGTTGGTTTTTTGCCCGGTTTACTGATTTACTTGGTCGGCATTTTGTCCGGCTCCTATCGACCGTCCTACTGGCGATGCGCCTCGTCGGCGGTTTCGCTTCCGTCGGCGAAACCGCCGTTTCAGACCCTACTGGCTGACCTACTGGCGATGCGCCTTGTCGATGGTTTTGCTTCCGTTGGCGACATCCCCACCCCCGTAAATTCGCGTAGAGGAGTTACAATTCGTATTCTTCGGGGGCTCTAAAGGGTTTTAAGGTGCACTTGGATCGTGCTTTTAATTTAATTATTATCATTGTCGTTATAGTACAGCGCAGGATTAGTCAAGTACAGCGCCGAGCATAGCCAAGGTCACTGATATTATTACTATCTTCGAAATGCCTTTAGTGTTTTCGGTTTGCTTTTGTATGAGATTAGACAGGTAGGCCTGAGATTTGAAATTCGTTCTGAAGACTTCGCTTTTGATGCTATACGTTAGGCTGATTTCTACTCTATTTATCCGGAGGAGACAAGTAACAATAATTTTTCCATTTTGCTGCCCGAATTGACTTTCTGGGTTCCTTTTTGGGGGCGATAGCTTCAAGTTCGGCAGCTCTATCTTTAATGGCTTGTATGTCTATACGACGTTTTCTTCCCCAATGTGGAAATGTCTTGTTTTCCCTATCTTTAGTATTATTGTTTTCTTGCGTTGTTTTGTTTTCTTCTTCACCCCTTTGAACGTCTAGGATGGCTAATTTTACTGTAGGCTTCGTAACCTCTAGGTCTCCAACTCTAATGCGTGCGGATCTAATCTGTCTGTCTTTCCCAGGGAATACCTCGCAGACTATTCCCTTGACCCACTTCCCCTTTTTCTGTTCGTCCGGGAAGGTAACATCTTTACATACTGTTAGTGGTTTTGATGGGCTGCGCCGTTTCTCTCGTTCGGAGAGTTTCGGTAGATATTCAGTTACCCACCGTTTCCACGGTTTTCTCGCCAAAATAAGGTTAGTTACATGGTGCATTTTTGGAAGTATGATCGGCATTTTTGCATCGTACTTCAGAAACTCTATGCGTTCTTGTCTGCGTTTGGATCTCAGTACCCCCTTTTCGTCTATTATGGGATTGAGCCCGCGAATGGAACTGCGGCTATTGATCGCGTTTCCTAAGGAAAGCTGAGTCATTTCGTCTGTATACTTTTCCCACTGGGCCTTCTTTAGGAGAAGCATTTCGGCCCTGTCCAGCTCTGATACGGAGATTACTGTAGAAAATGCGGTACCTGTGCCTTTGCCTTTAGCCATTCGATGTATTTTAGCCAGTGACGTCTCGTCCACTTGAGCAACCTGTGCACTGCACAGTCATGAATTTTTAAAATGAATCACAAAATTATTTGTTTAGTTCTGGTGTTGTAATTTCCACCCGCAACAGTTGCGTTCAAAATCTACTTAACGCTCTACAACTCTGCGCTGGGCAATTCTGCTGGTGCACCGCTGCTACAAACCAGCATCTTTTATCAAATTCTCACAGTTCAATTCAACAGTTCTCTTAACAACAGTCTCATAATACAATTCTCATTACGAACGGTGAAGAAGCGCTAGTTTTCTTATTAGCAAGAGACAAAATCCAGCTGGAAAGTCGATCATTTTTGTTTACGGGTGGGCACTTCTGCCAGTGCACTAGCCAATCGTATATGTACACATTAGTTCTCTCGTGCATGTGTTCAATGCGTCCATGTAAAATTGTCAATGCATAGGTGCCTTTCCTGTGCACATTAAATTGTACTCAGGTCGGGCTCGAGGAGAGTCTGGCTTGCCAAATAAGAATTTGATTCACATATATTCACGGCGGATATATTTATCGAGTAGATATTGACGTTCGTCAAGTAAATTTTGAAAAAAGTAAAACTTTGAAATAAAATCGAGGAAACAAACACGCAAATATAGTCAACAACTTAAAGCTAATTAAAAAATGTCTCAGCAGGCACGTTGGACTGGGCAATACTGATGGTGCACACACTTTCATTCGAACGATTTTTTATGCAATTGTTGTATTTAGCGTGAAATTACCAGTCAATTTGTACATCGACATTGAGCAGGACATCGTAGATGAGCTGTTAAACTCGTTTTTCATCTACCTAAAGTAGCAATTAATGATTGCAGAACTAAATAGACCATTCACGGTTCCTCAAACTATTCTTTCACTTAACATCCTGACCAAACTCGTCGTCGTGTGTCGTGGCGTTTTGGACCACTTTATATGGTTTACCTAAGTAGGTATTACTTTTGTTGAAGGTGCACAGCCATCTCATTTTCTCACGAGACGCCACTGAGATTAACTTCAACTTTTACAGGTAAGGGTACCGTAGATGTACCATATTTGGCGCAGTTAAGGAAATTCTGCATAAAAAAATTAATAACAAAAGCAATGTTCGGTCAAATCATACCATTTTTTGCACAGTGCTGGCCTAACTACCATAGAATATAAGAAAAATAAGTGAGAAACTCTTAAATTAATATTTCTTCATGTTTCAGAAACTCTTTGTGTGGTACATTATGTTCCTAACTTGGCGCACGATTTTTCAATGTTCCTTATTTGGCGCGATGTGTTCCTAACTTGGCGCACTCAAAACAAATTGGATGTAGGTTCATGACATTCAACAATTTTATTCAAAAGTCAACTTAAAAGAATAGAAACACATTTGAACAGCAATTAAAAAATCAAATTGGCTTTTTTTGCCGCGGACTTTGGCTTATCTCGCGCAAATGAAACTATCTCTTCCCTAGCTTTTATAATCTTCATTCATCAAAGCCTTCTATGATTCAAAAATATCTAGCAGCGCAAACATTCATATTCTCCACGGAGAATAATTAGGAACATTGTGTGCCAAACTTGGCGCAAAATGTTGTCGCTTCAAATTAGCATAAATATCTCAAAAAGCACCGAATCTAACCACGATTCAGTGGAAATACTTACATTTTAACAGTTTCGGTTAAAAAAAACATTGATAATATTTGTTTTGCCTTTAAATTATTGGAAACAGTTGAACCCACTCCTTAGCAGCGTTGCTAACGCGGGTGAAAAGTGGCGCACTTGTGAGATAGAATTTTTCATTTAATTATATATACATTCAATAACTAAAAACCAATAACATGTTTTGATGCGAATGTATTGTACAAACATAAACAAATATTTAACTCCATATTTTAGGCTGAAATTATTTGGAAATAGTCTAATATCGAAGAAAATATTAGAAAGTGCGCCAAGTTTGGACCCGCGCCAAGTATGGTGCTTCTACGGTACAAACAAAACAAAATGTTGGTGTAGGATACATTATTAACAGGAATTTTGGGTATAAAAAGATGGGTTTGAGAGCTGTAGTACAAGAAAAAGTGACCAAATACATTCAAAGCAAACCAAACCAAATTTTATTCTTTGCCATTGACTTGGCTTGTCTTTCTCCTTTTACGTGATGTTCATCCACTACCCTGCTTCACATTTTTACGATGTGATCATCGACCTATACTTCATTGAATGAGAATTTCAAATATTTATTACCACACACGATGCGGCATATGGCATGATGGAGACGCCTAATAGGTGATAAACTATAAGCTTCACATATAAAGTGCATAATAACGTAAAGAAAAAAAAAACTATCATTTATTGTTACAAAACATTCTAGACTATGAGTAGGTATCCATCATATTACAATCTTTCACAATCCTTAGCGATGGCGTAAGGTTAAAAACAGAAAATTGAAAAATTTTCCAGGAGTTTTGCGATACAATGCTTAATATTTTGTGACATTCAATTTCAATTTACTTAAACTGTCAACAATTTTAAAGCATGATAATATACCTTTCCAAAACTGTGCTTGAAATTCGATTCCGGCCATTATTTTTGGAGTTACAGACCTTCAAAGTTGACGGATTTTTTTCAATTGTTCACGCAATATTTTCACAAATCTTGACTTTGAAGGGCTGTTTCTCAGAACCTGGAAGAATAAAGGCTCTAGTTTTTGGGTCATTTCTTAGTTTCATCTTGTAGTTTAAGAAAACATATCTCAATTTTCTGAAATCCAAAAATGAATTTTTGATTTTTATCCCGGCTTCGCTCCATCGTGCACCGTCGAGGTGGTATGCTGATATGTATTGAGTGGAAATAGAGAGCCTATGGTAGCCCTCGAGAGACATCGGCGGTCCACGGAATAGGCGAGAAGGTGAATTGGAAAAGAAGAGGAACAAAAATGACGACGCTCGCTACCACCAGGCTAGACAATCGAGAAGGATATAGTTCTCAAAATAACAAGAACATGCACAAAATATGCATGTTTTACTTAAGAAAAGAAATTAACAAAGCACAAGCGATCGTTATGGTGACTATTTTATTTCTTAAGTACAATCACGCACGCATACAATGATTTCTGCTATTTGGCATGACTGTCGGTGCAAGCCTGGCATTCTGGCACCTGTTAACAAATTAAAACATATTTTTCGTGCTAAATGCTTCCTCAAACATCTGAGTAACTGAGCATAAGTTTAAGCTGTAAAAATAGTTCAAATTACCACTAAGTTTCCTCCAACTGATGAGTGAAGATGAAATTAAAGACCATTAGAAGTTATTCATAAATTTCAATCAAAATTCACTGACAAAGCCAGACCATTTGGCCATTTAGCCAGAACCATTAATAATGTATAATCCATGATGTTCTGTTATTCACTATAACATAGCGTTTTGAAGCGTAGAATATAAATTGTTACAACCAAACTATCATTTTCATACTATGATCTGAAGTTTCCACAATATTTTGACTTTACACTACTTACTACAAATTAGAAGATACTGGTGGATAGCAGTAAAAAATAGTAGAACTTTCCTGCTAAAAAAAGAGCAAGAACAGGTTTTATTTAGTTGGGAGTGCTTCATAGTTTTTACAAAATAGTTTTAATATCTGCCAGTTTCCAGTTTTTCAAGCATTGATAATTTTATAGTCTCCATTCTCGCAGCCGTGTCTGGTCAATGCAGTCGTCATGGAATGCAGTAATCGCTGCTTGGGTATGATATTTATTAAGATTTTTTTTTCTTAGTTCGAGTATGGACCCTACGTTTTTATCTTTTGTTGTTTGGCATTACATTACATTTGTGAGAAGCATTACAGCGGCATTTCATAAGGAGTCTTATTTACTAATATTACCTTTTTATATAAATTCGAAATCAGCCAATGTATGATTTAAAACTCAATCCAACATATTCAACAAACGAACAATAAACTTCTAAATATTCTTCTGAAGAACCGAACAGTATTATTAGCATATATGTGCTTTGAAACTATAGCATCCCATTACCAAATTCTTCTTCTTGGCGTAACGACTTCTTGGTCATGCCTGCCCGTTAAGGGCTTACGAGCGTTGTTTCCCTGTTGTACGTGGATAGTCAGTCCTCTCATACAGGGGAGGGTCCGGTCCTGCTTGGGATTCGAACCCACGCCGTCGTCATTACCAAATTACAATAGCATAAAATAGCAATAGCTCCATCCAGAGTTGGCAATTTTTTTCTCATACTGTCGACTAAAAAACAGGAATAACAGCATTCAAGAAGATGTCGCAAAGAATGATTTGCTGTTCGATTATTCAAAGTGTAAGAGTTACAATGAAGAGTTTGACAAGCATGAAGTTATTTTCGAATTTGCAAAACTCTTTAAGCGGCAAGGAAAAACATTATTTTGCATATCAAAATTTAAAGATAAAGTGCATATTAGTGGATAATTCAAATCTGATAAAACGTTCGGGCTTGAAGATAATAGTTACCAACAATTTTACTATGTCCAGAAACAATTTGCAACCCCGTTTCTACTCAATTGTGGAGGAGTTTAACTCAGAAAATATCTAAAACTCCGTGGTGAGAAATTTCCCCCCAAAGCCTTTTGGTGTACTTTGTCTGAGCAATTGTGTCGTACGATTATGTTCGACATGGTGGTACGATTATGTTGGACATTGGTGATCAATTCACATAAAGCCTTAGCTGTTTCCAATATTTGTATCACTTTGGTACACTTTCCTTTCGTAAAACCAAACATGAACCCATCCAACCTTGTCGGGTCAATCTGTATCCATCCATAAGTTATTGTCAATTTCGAGTGCATTATTTGTTACTACTACTTTGATACGAGTATACATCACATCACACTTAACATGCCTGATGAAGTTTTTGCAGGCAATGGGATCACCGTCCCCTCATTACCCTTGCTTCTTTGTTGTTTACCATTCTATGAGCAGTTCTACTACATTGCTTTCCTTGGTTTATAACGTACGAATGTGTATATATACTTGGATGTATATCTATGAATGTATATATGGATATATTTGTATATCATGTATAAGTTTGTATATTGTTTGTCGATTTAGTCGTTCGGTATGATTTGAAATGCATCATTCCGTACCTATCATTTTTCCCTTCAAACAACACGGATGGTCCACAATTTATTTAAATTTCTCTTCCCTATTCGTTCACTGCCCAACTGGACAAGGATTTATCTGTTGTCCTTTGTTTTTCAGCTTATTTCCTTTTACTAGGCAGTCATTTATCGATGCTTGTTGAGTTGTACATAGTCGTTTTATATCTTGTCGTATTCATACCGATAACTTACTAATCGATGGATGTCTTATCTGTCGTTAACATGAACTTGTGTAAAACGTTCAAATCAATCAAGTCACATGCGAGGGTACTTAATCGTGCACTCTTCCACTGTACTTAGTATTTTGCATTAAAAAAAAACTACTAGAACAAAGCTTCTGCTTCTACTGCTGCTGCTGTTGATTTTGCTGTTACCTTCTCGGCTCGTTACGACTTTCGAATATTGCTTACTTGCTTTCTAGCTGATCAAGTGGGGATACAAGGATGGAAATATTGTACATTGGATTATTGTATATCTGGTTTTACAATTTCTTGTACCAGTAGAGATAATGTTCACCATCTTCTACGAGAAGTTCGTCCACACCTACAAAAGAAACGGAAAAAGGTTAGCAAATCAAATATATGAAGAAATTTGAAAGAATGAAAAGTAGGACAATAGTTTTCGTATCATCATTTTGTTATTAGTTTTTATGCTGCCAACACTGAGAGATTCTGATTTTAATGGAACAATATAAGGGTAAAAAAAAGTTCAAATATGTAATTGACATTTTCCTAATATGTATATGTATGATATGTATATTTCGTATACGTTAAACATTAAGCATGCGGCATGCATTAAAGCAGCATTAATACTATCATTTTGTTGGATTCAATTGATGTATTCATCTATTCGATAAATGTACCTCGGAATATCATAAGAGTTATAGTACAGTACAGTATTGCTCTCAACGCTTCGCCTGAAACTAACATTTGTAAACTCATACTAACTTGACCTCGAATGAAATAATGAAAACTATCACCATGAAAAAATGATGCCCCACATTTTTCATGGTAAAATTACACGGAGTCCAATACATACATACACTTTTTTCATTCAACAGTAGTGGACATGCCACAGTTATTCCACTTTCTATATATAGTTATAACTGGTATAACGGGCAGTGTCAGGTGTGACCCGAGTATAAAGCATCTACTCTTCGTCAGCACCTGTCACTGGAGATCCGGAAGATAGAACGGTCTCTTTGAACTGGATCGTCTAGGACAGCGGTCGGCAAAGTCCGGCCCGCGGGCCAAATCCGGCACACCAACTGATTTCATCCGGCCCGTAAGAAAATTTTAGTGCTTCATACCAAAACCACGGTAAAAGAGTAAATGAGGCCCCAGCCGCCATGTTTTCGATCGTGGCTACACCTCTTGTGGACGTTTAAACTGAATGTATGCAATTGGTGTTACATTAATTCGTTAAATTCAACCTACGAGTATTTGAACCGTAGTGTGTACCGTTAATTTCGGGTATGCAATCAACCTAGGGGTGCGGTATGAGGGGGGCCCACGGGCCCCCCTTATTTCTCAAAACTATAACAAACTCTCTTTTTCGGTAGACCTAGCGCAGTCCGCTCGCTTCGCTCGCTGCGGGCGCGCCGCCGTTTCCAAATAATTTTTTCGGCTAAACTCATTGTTTCATGCTGTGCACCATGTGTGGTATAGTTTACTTACTAGTAACATGTGAAAGTATATTAACCCGCATTCAACCACATTAACCCGCATTCCACTGGGTGATTAGTTTAAACCGTTATGTTCTTTTAAGCGAACCGTTAGCGTTCAAAAATTCGAAACGAATGCATGTGTCGCGCTTTGCATAGCTTCTGGCGCTTAATGTGAACCAGCAGGAAGAGGAGAATCTAGCCCGGGGCCTCATTTACTCTTTTACCTAATATTTTATATCAATTCTTCGGGAAGCTAAGTTTTTACTTAGCCTTCCAAAATCGTTGGTTTAATAAATGGGTAAAAGAGTAAATGAGGCCCCGGGCTAGATTCTCCTCTTCCTGCTGGTTCACATTAAGCGCCTGAAGCTATGCAAAGCGCGACGCATGCATACTTTTCAAATATTTGATCGCTAACGGTTCGCTTAAAAGAACATAACGGTTCAAACTAATCACGCAGTGGAGGTTGAATGCGGGTTACTATACTTTTACATGTTAAGTTACTGTAAGATACTAGTAACTAAACTATACCACACATGATGGACAGCATGAAACAATGAGTTTAGCCGAAGAAATGATTTGGAAACGGCGGCGCGCCCGCAGCGAGCGCAGCGAGCGGACTGCGCTAGGTCTACTGAAAAAGAGAGTTTGTTATAGTTTTGAGAAATAAGGGGGGCCCGTGGGCCCCCCTCATACCGCACCCCTAGGTTGATTGCGTAGCCGAAATTAACGGTACACACTACGATTCAAATACTCGTAGGTTGAATTTAACGAATTAATGTATCACCAATTGCATACATTCAGTTTAAACGTCCACAAGAGGTGTAGCCACGATCGAAAACATGGCGGCTGGGGCCTCATTTACTCTTTTACCAATAAATGTTATAAACAAATTATATTAATGCGCCGGTTAGAAAATCGGCCCATGAGCGCCGGGGCTCACCACCTCGACGGCGTGGGTTCGAATCCCAACCGAGACCGGACCCTCCCCTGTACGAGAGGACTGACTACCCACGTACAACAGGGAAACAAGTCTCGTAAGCCCTTAACGGGCAGGCATGACCAAGAGGTCGTTACGCCAAGAGGAAGATATTAAAAAAGATTGTACTAAAAAAGTGTGCTAACTTGACGCACACTTTTTAGTACAACTTTTTAAATTACAATTTGTTTATAACTAGGTAAAACGGCCCGGTTACACGGCCCAGTTACAGGACCCAGTTACAGGACCCGGTTACAGTGCCCGTTTATATGACCCGTTTACAGTGCCCGTTTACAGGGCCCGGTCACACCGCCCGTTTACAGGGCCCGGTAACAGGGTCCGTATACAGGTCCCGGCTACAGGGCCTCAGCTTATGGATGTATTTTTTTTGTTGATTTTATTCTGAGTTGGTTGTTTTCATCATGTTGAAGCACCACCTTTCCCAAAAGTAAATGCAAGTTCGAAAAAAATACTTCCATAATCACGAAAACGTTTCATTTCCCTCCTATTACAAACTTTGAATGAAACTGTGTCTGCAGATTTCCGCTTTGCTTTGTTTTATTTTCCGGCAAAGTAACCATCGATAATCAAAGTAATCATCGACTACCAAAAACTCGCTCATCAAATCGTTCACCCGATCAGAACGCAACAAAAATTTCCCCACTGCGCTATGCATGAGCGGGGAATATGCAGCGAACCACGAAGATAAAAACCGAAGTTGCCACGACAAAAACGAAAAATGGCAGCCCCTTTCGGGGCCCTCCGTCTTTTTTTCTTCTCTTCCTTCTACACATTCTTATGTCTCGAGCTGTTACACGGACTTGAACCGCGTTGTTTCCACTCCGGTCTCTGCGCACCTACCGCAAGACCGTCGCTCTTTGTTGAGAACGGTGTGCTAAAGACCCAATATATATCTACTGCGTAGTCGTTTGTATGGACTGTATGGGAATGCATCGGTATACGCTCAACCCGCTCTAGCCGTTTAAACCTCTCGCGGAGCGAATTCATATGGCCACCGCGTTTCGGTTTTTGCTCTTCATTTAAATGAATGAATGGAATGAAATGAATGAATGATCGCTCGCGCTTGGTATTCGATCGGCTCGCGCTGGGTCTACGATTGCTCGCGCTGGGTTTTCGATCGGCTCGCGCTGGCCCTACCAGCCATAGCTTCGGGTGGAGATAGGGAATTCAATGGGCAAGAGCGAGATGGTGATAGCCTTATCTCTTTTACACCAACGCAGAAATTCTCCCGTCCCGCCACCGCCAGAAATCTCTCCTTACCGCGCCCATCTGTTGCCGCGGCAGCCGATCCGAACTGAAAAATCGATTTTTGTGATTGGCTAGCCGAATCTTCGTGTGTGAAGTCATCAAAGTGCGCATGCGCAAGTTGCATGTACGAAGTTTAAATGCCCTGCGCGATCGGGTCTTCGAAGACCCAGCGCGAGCGATCGAAAACCCAGCGCGAGCAATCGTAGACCAGTCGAATACCCAGCGCGGTCGAATACGGACGTACGGGTACCCGTACGGGTATACCCAGCGCGAGCGGTCATTCATGCTTACGTACGCAGCGCAAGCGATCGCTAAATGAAGAGCAAAAACCGAAACGCGGTGGCCATATGAATTCGCTCCGCGAGAGGTTTAAATGGCTAGAGCGGGTTGAGCGTATACCGATGCATTCCCATACAGTCCATACAAACGGCTACGCAGTAGATATATATTGGGCCTTTAGCACATCGTTCTCAACAAAGAGCGACGGTCTTGCGGTAGGTGCGCAGAGACCGGAGTGGAAACAACGCGGTTCAAGTCCGCGTAAACAGCTCGAGACATGAGAATGTGTAGAAGGAAGAGAAGAGAAAAAGAGCAAAGGCCCCGAAAGGGGCCTCCATTTTTCGTTTTTGCCGCGGCAACTTCGGTTTTGCTTCGGTTTAGGTGTCGCGATAAATCTGAAAACGAAGTAAAAGTCACCATGCGTACGAGACGCGTTTTACAAAGCGCGGTGGCGCTCGGGTGGGTCTACGATTGCTCGCGCTGGGTTTTCGATCGCTCGCGCTGGGTCTTCGCGCAGGGCATTTAAACTTCGTATCGTATTGCAATGCGCATATGCGCACTTTGATGACTTCACACATAAGGGTTCGGCTAGCCAATCACAAGTCTCGATTTTTCTGTTCGGATCGGCTGCCGCGGCAACAGATGGGCGCGGTGGCCAGAGATTTCTGGCGGTGGCGGGACAGGGGAATTGCTGCGTTGGTGTAAAAGAGACAAGGCTATCACCATCTCGCTCTTGCCCATTGATTTCCTACCTCGACCCGAAGCTTGTGGCGGTAGGGTCGCTTCATTCGTTCGTTGCTATATTGCTATCTTAGCGTAAAAAAAGTGTCAGAACAGTGCATCTCGCTTCCGCATTCCTTGCTACGTATATTGCTCTCTAAGCTTAGCATCAGAAAAGCATCAGAACAGTGCATCTCGCTTTCGCGTTCGCTTCGCTCAATCGTGCTATCTAATGGAACCACCTAGCTGCTGCAATTTGTGTAGCGACTAGGTAAAACGGCCCAATTATTGGACCCATTTTACAGGGCCCGTTTACAGGACCCGGTTACTGGGCCAGGTAACACGGCTAATTTACAGGGCCCGGTGACAGGGTCCGGTAACAGGACCCGTTTACATGACCCGTTTACAGAGCCTGGTAACACGGCCCGTCTACAGGGCCAGTTTACAGGGCCCGGTTACAGTGTCAGTTTACATGGCCCGGTTACAGTGTCAGTTTACATGGCCGGGTTACAGTGCCCGTTTACAGGGCCCGGTAAGTGGGCCCGTTTACAGGTCCCGGCTACAGGGCCAAACCTCATGGTTGTAGTTTTATTATTAATTTTTTTCTGCGTAAGTTATTTTCATCATGTTGAAGCACCACCATTCCCAAGAGTAAATGCAATGTTCGAAAAAATTGTTTCCACAATCACGAAAACGTTTCATTTCCCTCTATTACAAACTTTGAATGAAACTTTGCAAAAATTGGCTTTGTTTTATTTTCCGGCAAAGTAACCATCGATAATCAATGTAACCATCGATTACCAAAAACTCGCTCATCAAATTGTTCACCCGATCACAGCGCAACAAAAATTTCCCCTTCATTCTTAGTATCTTTAGCAAAAGCAGAACCCGTGGGAAACCCGGTATGCTGCAGTGCATCTCGCTCTCGCACCCATTTACAGGGCCCGGTAACAGGGCCCAGTTACAGGACTCAGATTACAGGGCCAGGTAAGGCCCGTTGACAGGTCCCGGCTACATGCCCTTGGTAACACGGCCCGTTTACAGGACCCGTTTACATGGCTCGGTAATACGGCCCGTTTTTAGCTTAATTTTATTCTGCGTTCGTTATTTCGATCACCGTGCAGCACCACTTTTCCCAAGAGTAAATGCAAATGTTCCAAAAACTTGTCCCTGAAATCTCGAAAACGTTTTAATTTTCTTCATACTGCAAACTTTGAATGAAACTGTGTACCGTAGAAGCACCATACTTGGCGCGGGTCCAAACTTGGCGCACTTTCTAATATTTTCTTCGATATTAGACTATTTCCAAAACATTTCAGCTTAAAATATGTAGTCAAATATTTGTTTATGTTTGTACAATACATCCGCATCAAAACATGTTATTGATTTTTTGTTATTGAATGTATATTTAATTAAATGAAAAATTCCATCCCACAAGTGCGCCATTTTTTACCCGCGTTAGCAACGCTGCTAAGGAAATGGTGAAACTGTTTCCAATCATTTATCCGCAAAGGAAAAATTATTAGGGATTTTTTTTATCAGAAACTGTTAAAATGTAAGTATTTCCAGCGAATCGTGGTTAGATTCGGCGCTTTTTGAGATTTTTATACTAATTTTGAAGCGAAAATATTTTGCGCCAAGTTTGGCTCACACTGCTAGATATTTTTGAATCATAGAAGGCTTTGATGAATGAGATTATAAAAGTTAGCGACGAGATAGTTTTATTTTCACGAGAGAAGCCAAAGTCCGCGGCTCAAAAAGCTAAATTGTTTTTTAAATTGCTGTTGAAAAGTGTTTCTATTGTTTTAAGTTGAATTTTGAATAAAGCTGATACAATTACATCCATTTTGTTTGAAGTGCGCCTAGTAAGGAACACATCGCGCCAAGTAAGGAACATTGCAAAAACAATGCGCCAAGTTAGGAACATAATGTGCCACAGAAAGGGCTTCTGCAACTTGAAGAAATATTAATTTATGAGTTTCTCACTTCTTTTTCTTGTCTTCTATGTCACTGTGCAAAACGTAGTATGATTTAACCGAACATTGATTTGGTTATTCAACTTTTTATGAAGAATTTCCTTAACTGCGCCAAATATGGTACATCTACGGTAGCACGCTCACGTCTTGCTTTGTTTTATTTCGGCAAAGTAACCATCGACTACCAAAAACTCGTTCAGCGCAAGAAAAATTTCCCCTACCATCCTGCATCTATAGTATCCTTAGCAAAAGTATAGCGCCTGGGGAAACCGTAAAGTGCGTGGGAAAACCGGAGCGTAGGAATTGTGCATCTCACTTTCACGCTCGCTTCGCTCGTTCAACGGTGTTATTGCTTTCTAATGCGACGGCTAGACACAGCGGTAATCGCACGAATATTCCCGCACTCCATATGAAAAAAACGGATTTCGTTCCCGCTATGTTTAAAAAACGCGAAACTACGACCTGGCGGGAACGGACGCATTTGCTTAATTGAAACGTTTGATGAAAAGTTTCATTCGCTTGCTACAACAACGTCGGTATGGGCAACGTATATGGATGTGGCCGATGTTGTTGGAGAGAAACCAAAATGCGAGTAGTCTTCTACGCAAAATTTTGGAGGAGGAACTCAACAACACCATTCATAAACTTTATATTTGATAATGATTCACAATTCCACTTTTACCTGCCGCCAATTTAGATCACGTAAACAAACTAAAACGTAAACAAAACTTCACTTTGACAGATCGGACGAATAAGCTCGTTCCCGCTGGATATCCTGTCGAATCTGGGCTACTTTTTCCCGTTCCCGCCACCGAGAATTCCAGCTACGTTTAAACAGCGGTTAAGCGCAATTTTAGAGTGGATTGTTTTCGAAGGCCAAGCAAAACCTAAGCTTCCGAAAAAAATTATATAAAATATTAAAGTAATTTTTATGTTGCATTTTCATTTATCTATGTGTCAAAAACTTTTTAGAAGTAAAACTGCTGTCACCCATATTTGGGTGACGCAATACGGAACGTGTTAAGTTTGATAATGAATTATAACACTCCGACTCAAATAACTTAATGACAATTTTCATATAATAGAATAAATCCTGTTTTCTTTGTTCATGTAATACGTAAAAGTATAAAATAAATTAAATGAAAAAATAAATTTTCAAAACAAAAGTTTTTCCCTAAACGTACTAAACAATAAAAAATAATGTATGTTAAATGACATATGTATTAATGTATCAGTTTTTCGTTTTTGTCGTTATTCGCATAGCATCGTAGATGACAATCGAACTGAGAGCAATCTCGATGTAATGCGAATAACGATAAATAGGAAAAACTGATACATAAATACATATGTCATTTAACATACATTTTTACATACATTAGTACGTTTAGCGAAAAACTTTTGTTTTGAAAATTTATTTTTTCATTTAATTTATTTGTATATTCTAATGTGTTTACATGAGGTATACTCTTTTTTTTTGGTTAATGTTAAGGCACTGTTACTAAAAAGCGTTTGATTTAGGTAAAACAAATATTGGCAGTATAATTTCTATAAATAAAATAATATTAAAAAAATCTATAAAAATGTAGCTTGCAATTGAAAGAAAGCCCAATAAAACCCTACTTTGGTGGAGGACACCGTATGTATGATTTTTTTAATACTAATTTGCATGTCAGCTGTGTACGCTTTACTTATAAGGTTCAGTTTTTCTTCGGAAGTTGGAAAAATTTGCATAAACGAGAGGATCTTTTTCAAATTCTGTAAAAATTAAGAAAAAAGATTTATTTAATAAAACTTTACAAAAGATAAAAACTAGTTTCGCCAAATTTACGTAGCTGTTATGATTAGACATGCTCTTTTGCCGATATAGTCAGTTTTAAACAAAGAAACATAAAATGCAAGTTAAAAACTTACCCAGCGGTGCTATCAACTGATTTCCGGGAGGATTTTTGGTGTCTGGCCTTTCCGGTAAACGATAGAGCAGCCAGAAGTGATAACTGGAAGATTTAAAAATCCACCGTTCATTCTTTCTGTTAACAAAGATGTGCTAAATGTCCGCTACCTTTTTGGTTCCTCTTTCATCCCTGCCAACGTATGGACGTAGTGTCCGTTGGGCCATTCGCGTGCCTCGAAAGAAAACCTAGCAGCACGAAATGATAAGAAACTAGTTTAATATTTCCATTTCGTGCTCGATTCACTTCATCCTAACTACCTTGGATCGATTTCGGCGGCCTGTTTCATGGCCCGAAAAAATGTGGTGTTTTTCGGAGACGTCAGATCGAGGTAATACTCCTCCGTCTCGTTCGTGCCAACCCATAATGTATAGGTGTAGGACACATTTCTTGGCTCCGTTTCCTCTACGGGCGATATGCCTAGGCCCACCGGTGCGGCTAGCTTAGGTTCACCGTTTTCCGAAGGTTCGTTTGATTCCCGCATCACGTGGTCACATTGTAATGCCCGAACCGCTCCTAGTCCTCGCCAGCCAAGAGCTAGGACAATGTCGGCAGTGAGGCCAATTCCAATTGTAGGATCCTGCAAACAAGAAGATGGGATTAACATTAAATACAAAAAGTTGAATATGGCCCGAGAACTGGTCGTTGCGGTTATCACCCTTCTCTACACTGCTGTCGAACTGATTCCATACCTGCCCATCTTGGAGAGGTTCCTCCGTCCAGCTTCCGTCTGTACGCTGTTTAACAAGCAACCACTCGGAAGCGGCAGTTCGGTTCCATTTTCCAGCCGGATCCGGTTCGAGATCCTGCAGTGCTTGCATTGCCAATGCCGTACTGCGGAGTGATCCAAAGCTACCCTGCAGACCCTGTAGACTCGCTAGACCGCGTGCCGGACGCCGCACAAAATGTTGTAGGTGTCGATGGCGATGATCAGTGACAATGCAACGCAATGCTAATAATACCATAGCAATCGTATCTGTTGAATGGGACACAGGACGTAAGGTACAGATATGACATGATATTAAAAGTAGAAAGATGAATAGAAAAAGAGAAGAGCAAAGACAAAATTCACGCCAGATTGCCATTGCTGTCGAAAATTCTAATATTCAAAATGGCCTCAAAGTTAACTTTTCCTAAGACTTACCGACGTCATTCACTTCCCCGCTGGCAATGTCCAGGAGACGACGTATCTGACGCTTCCTAACATGCGTTGCCGAGCTGCAGATGGCCAGCGCGGTTAGAGCAAACTCGTACTCCTGTCCCTGGTCGTGTTCGTGATGTTCAAGTGCAGCTACCAGATCATGGCCGTAGAAGTGTCGAGCGTCCTTGCATAACCCTCCCATAGCCAGAATGTACTTCGCGATGTGATCCGTGTTCAGCTGCTTGGCAGTAGCGTGATGACGATCAAGCATGGTCAGTACCTCGATATCCATCTGTTTGATCGACAGCAGGTTTTCCAAGTCTGACACAGCCTGTATCGGGTTGTCATTCTCCGACGGGTCTTTGCCACCTGAAAGCTCTTTGGCTAGGATGACCATGTGCGTATCGTTGCCCCAGCTGAAGTCAGGAAGTCTTCTCTCTCGCAACCAGGTGAGCGCCCTCTGTATGCTGGCACTTTCTACCTGATTTGGTCCACCAGGTCCGAGCTGCTTTTCTTCGATGAGCGTTATATCCACCGGCAAACTGTCCATCGAATCCTGACGAATGGTTGGCTGGGTTGTGCTTACCGTAGGTGAGGAAGTATTTGATGTGTTATATTGTGGAGTAACTGCCTGTGGCGAGGGAGTTGTAAAAAACGCCTCCGTAGTGAAAGTTGGCAAGAGTGCCCCGCTTGTGCCAATGGTCTGTACTCCTACATATGAGCCAATATGTTCAGGAGGAATGCTCGACATCGCATGTATTTGTTGTTTCGCTGTTGTCGTGGGCGGATGACCAACAGTTGTGAGCGTTGTTTCAAGGAAGCCCGTTGGTGGAATAACAGAAGTAGTTGTCTCACCGAGTGCTTCGGAAAGCAGCAGAGCGACTACTTTCACTAGCGTTGGCAGATGTATTCGGTGCTTCATATTTTTTTCTGCAAATAAAAAACGAGAAACTTAAATATATTTGTTAAAACAATTTTATTTGCTCCTCACTAATGTTGATCCATTATATTGTCTTAAATTATATGTAAAAGTACACAACCATCATGTAGGGACGTTAAGTCATCGTGATCCTCAAAACATTAGTTTGACTAGGATCAACAAACCAGTCACTTTCATGTGCCTTGGAAGCTAAGTGGGCCTGGTTAGTCTGTGCTCGCTAATTAAAAAATAATAAAGATATTTTCTATACTTGTCGGCAGCAGGTCGAACGGCTAATTCATATCGGCATTATTTTTATTCACTTTATTTTTCCACATTTCTGGCAGCTAAGGGTTAAGGAGATAGCATAGACAAGCCGTCACGTACGAATGTCCCTAATCGCTCACACACATACACATGAATTATTACACAAGGATGGAGTAAGTAAAATCAATAGCTGCTACTATTGGTTGTGGAATGATTCATGCTTATCAGTATTATTCGGGGGCACATCGGAACTGTTGAGAAGGGGTGTCAACCTCAGTTGTTAAATTAAACGTGTTAGAATGCATCTAAAATTACGCATAAAAGATCAGTATAAAAAGATTTCCAAGTTATCGTTTCTGGACATGGCAAAATAAAGGAAATAAGAATGTACTTCCTTTACAACACAAATGCAAAGATGTGGTGTGTTATTTATTGGAAAATCATGGTTCAGTATTTTCGTTACAATTGTGCATCAACCATTATTTGCAATAATCATTATGTAATTGATGGTTCGAATATGAGACAATTGCCCGGTAAGTTTGTTTGGAATGTTCCGTAAGTTTCATAAAGATATACGAGTATGTCTTGCATCAGTACAATGTCTATACGTTTGTTCATGTACTTTACTATCCCGTTATTTAAATATGGACGTTTCACAACACATACATTTTGTCAATAACAGTGTAGCTTAGTCTCAAAGATTCAATATTGTACATCACTATAAGAGATTTATTGGCTACGTATTAGACCTTTTTATCCTTCCATTCTCCTAGTGAATAAACTTGTCGATGCTATCCTATGGCTAGTTCTATAAGTTTCTCCTAAAGAATTCACAACATCTCGTAACTGAACCGGTGTGAAAAAAAAATCAAAATTTCCAATATCATGCAGACCGGAAACTGTAACACTGCTAATCGGAATATATAGTATGCTATTGACAACTTACGCACACTATAGCTTAAAAACACCCACACGATAGAGTTTTTTTTTACGATGGGCGTACTCTGGAGCATGTGTGTCGTAATGAGAGTATTTGGATTTAGGGAAAAGCATCGTTTGTTTCTACCATAACCCTTTGAATCGCTATTTCTTGTTCTAAAGAGCACCGCATATTCAATAATACATTACAGAAATTAATGCACAAACCTTGCACAAAGCACTAGAACCACTTACTCTCGATATAGCGTCCGTCGTAAATACCCTCGAACAACTGCTGTTGACAGAGGAAAACGGTTTCCTTTCGAGCCGATTTTTCTGGCGGTGCACTTGATAAAGAAGACTTAGGTTGTCTGAGAAAAGGAGAGATAAAACCCAGCTCCGGAGCGATAGTCATAAACAGAAGGCGAGCAAATATGCCTTCGACGACAACCGGAAGACATGCGCATTAAATCCAATTCATACTTGCATGAATCACGTTACTGGAATGTTGGCAATAGTTGAAGCAATATGTTTGAATGCTGTAGGAAGTTACTCGTTATGTTGGTTTAGTGCAATGTATACCACAATTAAATAATTTAAAAATAGTTTTTTTTTTATTTTAAATAATCGGAAGATTTTTGTGCAATATGTTATAAAATGCTAATTTGTCTTAATTTTGACTTTGTAAGAAGCACTTCGTTTAAGTATGATTTTTCTCTTATAATAATAGTTTCATTATTTTAATATGATTTTCCCATTTTAATCTTGTTATTAAAAACATGTTAAAAGAAGTACTCGATACTGTTGCATGATTGGGAATGACTTTAATTTAACTTTTATTTGTTTTAAAGAAAGAAAGCTATATAGTCTCATAGGAATATGTTGATTTCACCAAACCCTGAGATGTATCTAAAATGATTTTTTTATCTGTGTAACTAAATATAGTGTAGCTAATGTATTGGCATGGACATCGTAGTCCATGAGCGAACGGGCAACCCCTAAACAGCTTTCAAATCCCTACAGAGCACCTACCTTTCTTTTATAAAGGAGAAAGCTCTATTGAATGCTATCGTAGAATAATGGAATGCAATACAGAAAACATTCATGTATCGATAAATGTAACAAGTGATCTCATCCTGTTCATGCATAATCGAAGTTACTATATACATATGTATATATACGTTACAACAGGAAACCAGCCAACGTATCATATTCCACGCTCGCGACAGGATGTCACCGCATTCTATGAGAACCCTCGCTACGGATGCAACCACTCAACGCAGACACCAGCGCGAACCCTTGCGACAGGACATAACCACTCGACGTAGAAACCTGACGACGATCGCGAACGAGTTGAGACATGAATTGTGCAGAACAACAACTGTGAGAAAGACTTCGTCACCAATCGCAGAGCAACACGTCGAAACAGAAGACCACCCGGAGCAGCAACGGCAGCGCTATAAAAGGGCTTCATAACAACTTAGACCTCACAATATTAAAACGCAATAAATTGGTTAGCCCTCAATGGAAAAGTTTATGCAAAGCTCTAATTTTAAAAGTGGGTTTTTTTTTTTTCCACTGTTTTTTTTCTTCTTTTATGTGTGATTCTTTTTTTTATTATTTTTTTACTCAAAATCAAAATATGTTTGTTTTCGCTTACTCATTAGTGGATCTTCTTGCAATACTTGCAGTATATTTAAATGGATTGAGAAAAAAATATTGAGCGAAAATCAACAAAATTCGAAGTGGGCACTTTTTCCTGCCGGTCACTGTATATATATCTACTACATATTTTAGCTTTTTTTTATGTATGGTGTTCTATGTACACTAAAAACTCAACCAAAACTGACCCGTCGCTTCTGAAACTTTTCACACATTAAGTTTAAGTACTGCAGATGTTGTTGAAGGTTTGTTTGATCACTATTTTTTAATAAAATCATCTAAATTTTACAATTTAAACTCACAGTTTTACTAACACAGACAAAACAAGTATGTAAACAAATGTCAAGGTGTATCCAACATAGTTACCCTAAGGTTTATACATCAAGGGGAAATTGATGAAATATCAAACATTTTAAATATGTCGTTATTGTAACTATTAAATTCAAACATATCTTTCAAGTATTAGTCAAAACCATAATACTTTTCTCAATCCTTTCCTCACCGAGCAACGCCGGGGCGTCAAGCTAGTATATATACATATATATGTATACAGTCGACTCTCGATAATTCAAAGTTGGAGGGACCCAGAAAAAAGTTCGATTTATCGAGAGTTCCAATTATCAAGAGTGGTAGGAAATAAGCAGCTACGGTTGCTGAGTTATGAACTGGAAATAAGGATGCGTGTATTGATTTACGCTATACCTTTACCCACCGTTTTCGCTAGCTGTTTTTGCTTCACTTTTCTTTGTGCACCTTTCTACAAAGCATGTGTGCCCCAAATATGTCCGTCCGCCCGTCTACACCATGTAGTCTGATTCGGACGAAAATCTGCGTCCCCGTTCAACAGAGTGTTACAGGGCACCCGCATCGTGACGCGTTCTATTACGTTTCAACTTCCCCAGAACTTCGAATTGTTGCGAGTAGAGTGGATACAGCTTCGAATTATCGCGTGAAGAGAGCAACCTTGCTTCGAATTTTACTTCGCTTTATCGAGTGTACCAAATCGTATTGTTTTTATTCGAAATAGTAAGAGTTTTCCAAGGGACTACTGATATACTTCGAATTATCGAGAGTTTCGAATTATCGAACGTTTGAATTATCGAGAGTCGACTGTATTATATATAAGTGCTCGTTCGAGCTTCGAGAATCAACTGAACTATATTTTGGGATGCTTATCGACTAAATACAATCTAATCTTATCATTACGCACACTTATACCTTACAATATCTTACAACTACTCGTATATAACGTCCGGGGCCGTAACGCTTCCCCTGTTGCTTTCGAGCGTCCTCGTTCGACTTTACCTTAGATGATTAATTATCCTTACATTTATTTCTTAAGCCTAGATTTATGAATTTTAACGTCAAACCCGTCTTGAAACGTGAAGTCATTGTCGTTTTGAACCCTAGATACTTTATATGATTCCTTGTCTTTTGTTATTCTCTGATTTACTTTGACAAAGACCTGTTCGCCTTCTTGCAATGATGGAGGCTCCTTTTTTTCCTACATTAGCTTTATCGAGAGATTGTTGCTGACTTTTTAACTTTATTTTTATATTTGATTGTATTCTTTTTATGCACTGAGCTTGCCTTGGCTTCATCCCCGTATTTGAATGTATACCCAAGTAACATTTCCAAGACCTATTAGACTTTAACGAGTTTTATCAATGTTTTAACATGGGTGTACCAAGTCCAATTGGTTTTATAGAGGTTTCTCAGCAGGCAAAATAGTTTTAATAATTTTGACATCCTTAAAACCTTTTGAGGATAGCTATAAAACCGCTCATTAAGTCTAAAATCTTAGTAGACTTGAAGAGTCTATAAATCTTCTTCTTCTCTTCTCTTCTCTATCTTCTCTATATCTATAAAAATGAATGTTTGTATGTTCGTGATGCTAAAACTCAAAATCGGCAGGACCAATCTTGATGACGTCTTTGTATGATTTGTTCCTTTTTACCCAAGGAAGGTTTAGGAAAAAAGAGAATTTGAAAATTCCCAAGGAAAAGCCGGAAAATGGGAAAACTCGGTATAAACGGCTTTTTCTTATAAAAAAAAATAAAATTTACCTTCTCTAACGAAAACGGTTGGACTTATCCCAAGAAAGTCTCCTGATGATTTGTTTCTTTTGGCCCAATAAAAACAATGCAAGTTAGAAAAATACTTGGGGAAAACCAGGAACACAGAAAAGTCGAAAAATATTTTTTTCCAAAAAAATTTAAACTTATAAAAATGAGTGTTGGTTTGTTTGACGCTAAAACCCAAATCGGATGAGCCGATCTTGACGATGTAATCAGATTATTTGTTCCTTTTTTTTCATGGATGGTTTAAAGAAAAGACATCTTTAACATTCCCTAAGGAAAAGCCGGAAAATGGAAAGATTTGTAAAAATAGCATTTTCCATACAATCAAATCAAATATACGATGTATAACTTAAACTAAAAAACTATTTGACCAATCTTTACGAAGTAATGGAATGATTTTTTCCTTCTTACCCATACCAATGAAAATTGTGACAAATCATGAGTCCGAATTCACAGATCATCGAATAATTTCATCTCGGTTAATCAACAAGCGATCCCCTAGATCACGTATCTGATCTGAGGTTCTGATAGGTGTTGAATGTATTTTGTTGAGTGGCAGCTGAGAGCTTTGTTGCAAAACACATATGAATGTTGAGTATTTAAGTTCAGGGAAATCTATCAAACAATTTTGCAAGTACGTCGCCGGAAAGGATATGCCGGTTTTTGCCATTGAAGGTGATGAGATAAGTGTCAAACGAACTGATACGTTGTTGTGCATTCCACAGTTTTTGTTTTTTATTTCATCGTTCAGTTCATTTAAAGAATGGTTAAAGAATTCACCAAGGACTCTTGAGTCAGGAGTACAGCAAGCAAAAAAAAACCAAGAAGCAAGATTTCAAATGGCAGCAGCGATTCTATTCCGAGATTATTGCTTGATTCGCAGTTACTTCGCATATGAATTAAATGCATCCGAGAAATGATTATTCAAAAGCAAGGGGGCCCGGTACATGGACATAGAGATGTGTTTTCATTTTGCTTTAGAACAAATTTACACAATCCACCGAAAACGAATACCTCCGATTTGTTTGAGCCATTCCGGATAGCGATGAGTATGGAGTGCAACTTTGAGAGAAGCATGTACATGACAGTGGTAATCACTGGAATTTATAAACGAACTGCAATAACTAAAGTGTCTATACTTAATATTAAGATTATTTCAATGAAGCCATAAAAACTCCTGTTGATTGTGAGATACGTATAAAAATGACATCGCCGAAGATATTTCACATCGCTTTTGAAAGGGAAATTTTGAACAAAAAATGAATGATCTAATGAAGCATTGGTGTTGATTGAAACTGGGAGTTTGTTTATGAGTAGTAGCATTCTATTGACTGAAATTCAAATGCCAGCACCAATCTTCGAATTAAAAATGTTCTGTTCTGTGAATAGTAATGTGGGCTTGCAACCCGCTATTTGCCAATTCGGTTCAACTAAAACTGATTTATCACAAATGTGCTCCATAGTATCGAAACGAAGATTGGTTGAGTGCACGTACAATATTAGCTGCTTAAAAACCTATGCTAATGACTCCAGCTGGACCATTGCGCTCATATAAATTGATTAACCGTATTGAAAATGAATCGTTCACTGGAATTTTAAAACATTCTTTCGATTTGTCTGACTGAAAGATGGATCTGTTATTGTTATGTGTCGACATCTTCAGACACCAAATCAATGGGGCTTCCCATGAATTGTAATGCTTTGTTTTTTCAATATTAGTGTATTATTATTATTGGACGATGCGAAGTTCGTCGGGTCAGCTTGTACGCTTATAAATATCTACAAATATGTTTATTTTGTCTATAAAGTCAAAATCTGGATGTCTATTTTGCAAAGTTCCAAACAATTCAATCAAAGTGGAATGACATCTTTCCACGATTCCATTAGAATTACTGCAACTAGCATGGTGTATTCCAATATTCAAATCCTGAAGGAATCCGATAAATTCGATTGAGACAAACGCAGGCTTTTGATCGCAAACTATTGAATTTGGCCGTCCGAAAATTCTTACAGGGTTTTTCAGATGATATCGTAACCGTAGCAGTATTTATTCGAACTGCAGCACATGATATTCCAACAGAGTCAGTTGATTTTATAACGCAATCATGTTTGTTATAACTGTGTCAGTTGAAAGCAGAATCGTCGCAGTTGATATTATAATCCTCCTGGTACAGCAGCTGAAGTGAAGTACGCAGCTAGCGAGTGTAAACGTATATCGCACGAACAACAGCCCAAGGTTAATCTACACAGCAGGTGGGTTTAAAAAGAATGAAGTTCTTCGATTTCATTGGAACGAAACTGCTCACAAAAATAAGTGAAAAATGACATGCAGTTAACATGAAAATTAATCAGCACTGCTTGTTTACAAATTCCTTTCGTTTTCTAATGAAATTAAAGCGATTCCAGCGAATTGGGCTCACCTGATATGTTGAACTACCTTAGAGTCTCATTCGTGCGATGTACGTTTATACTTGGTAGTTACGTCGACCTGCCAATACCAACTTTTATAATATCAACTTCGACGATTCTGATTTCAACTGACACAGTTATAATAAACATGATTGCGTTATAAAATCAACTGGTACTGTTGGAATATCATGTGCTGCAGTTGGAATAAATACTGCTACCGTTATGATATCATCTGAAAATCCCTGTATGTGATCGGCAATTGCTTTCTTCAGATCGACAATGGTTCTTGTTTCTAAAGGAATTACGCTTGCAAATTTAGAGAAGGCATCCACGACAGTCAGCATTTTTCTTCCCTTCAAACAAATATGTCAATATGTACTCTTTCGAACGGGTTTTCCGCATTAGGTGACTTTCTTATTAGTTTAGGCGGTTTTCGGTCATATTTACATCGCTTGCATATTATGCAGTTATTTAAAAAAATTCTAACTTTATTTTCCATATTGGGGAAAAAATATGTTTCGAGGATTTGAGCGACGTTTTCTTTTATTCCTCTGTGAGCGCTCTCGTGTACCATTTTTATGATATTGTCTTGCTCGCAAGCCATTGCTATGTCGGCGAGCAAAAGGGGAGAGTAAACCATTTTGAAAGCATTATTTTGGGAAAAGTGTTTGCGATATGTTTCCTGTATCAATTGAACCAAAGATAGTGGACAATGGATACAGCTAATCCCTTTTGCATTGGCCTTTTCTTTAATAATTGAGGGTATCACGATTGGGAGCGCGGAAACGATAAACTTCTCGACACTGGCCCATACAAAAGGTAAACAACACTTTGAACAAAGCGAAAAAATGGCTGGCCGTCTCGACGATCCAAAACGACGCCACCTACGTGTCGAGACGATGCGCGGAAACGAAACGACGCGGCTAGCCATTTTTTCGCTTTTTTCAAAGGTGTTGTTTACCTTTTGTATGGGCCCGCGACGAGAAATCTGACAGTCCGTATCGTTTCCGTCTTCCCAATTAAAATACCCTCAAATATTTACCAGATCGGATTCTCTATAATTCGATCTGCATATAGTGAATCTATGATATATAAACAATCATCAATTACATGGAAACACTTCAACGCCTTAGGTATAAACGAAGCTGGAGGCTTCAAAGGAACCTTTGAACATGTAAGGTATAAACGCACAGAGTTCATTTTTCACCGACCGTCGAACGGATTTTATCCGATCGTAGTCCGTGCTGTACCCGTATGTCATCGTTTGAATTGTTTCTAACTGCTACGATAGCTCTACCTTCCTTGCTGTTATAAATGCCGGGAAGGATAGGCAATTCCTTAAGATTTATTTCATCGTTTACAATGAAGTCGCCTTCCGTTTCTGTCAGTATTGGAATAAGTTGACTTTCTTGGGCATTAAGAGTGCATGTCTCTTGTGAGAGGTGCTTTTTCTCGAGATGAAATATTTTCCTTCCTATTTTGAGAGTGTTTTTGCTTATATCCAGTGAAGCGTGTATGTCTCGTAAAGTTTCATAACCTATTAGGCCGTCAAAAAAGATTATGAAAATCGAAAATATAGAATTTAATCTTCTTATTTATTTTGAATACGTCGAAAGATGCTGACTTTGTAATAATGTGTTTGCCTTTGACGTTTGTCACGAATATATCTTTTTTCAGTTTTGCAGTTCTGTAGATTCACGTGAGCAGTTGATATATAATTTTTGTTGACGCCTGTATTAATCAAAAATGTAAGGACTCCCTTAGTTGTGAATATTTCTAAATAGGGAATACAATTTTTGTTTATCAAAATTCTTCCTTTTTTTTCCTGATCCATCCGAAAATTTAGCTCATCCAGTTCAGTATCGTTTGTGTTTGCAAATTGTTCTACGTCGTTATTATTTATTTGCATTTTAGAACTCACGGTTCTCATCGAGGCATCACTAGCCGTAATCTGTAGGGGCTTGAACTTTCCAGATAAAGGTTTTTAACTTTGTCCTATCTTACGCGATCCGTACGACGTTGACGGTAGCTCGTATGTATCCGGCTTTTGTTTTCGATCCTGTATCGGTATGCGTTCTAACTTTTTCGGTATGCAGCGTTCGTATTAGTGTTGAGAAAGGAGCGAAAGAGCTGGCAACCACGCTCCGCTCCTCGAAAGGAGCGAAAAAATCGCTCCTCATTTGTGAGCGAAGCTAGCTCCAAAAAATGTTGCACGACATTCTCGCTCCTTTGCGCTCCTTTCGCTCCTTTCGCTCCTTTGCGCTCCTTTCGCTCCTTTCGCTCCTTTTCGCTCCTTTTCGCTCCTTTCGCTACTTTTGCTCCTTTCATGCCTTTCGCTCAATGCGCTCGTTTCATTGCGCTCCCTCATACCCTCATCCTCATTTCGACAATTTGCTTTGTCCGTGCTGTCCGGTGCCGGGTTTGCACACCGTAATCGACTGTATTGTTCTATTCTTTTGTATGGCCGTCAGTGCTGTATCGTTATTTTTCATTACTTTTCGCGTTTGGGGGGACGAAACTTACGTTTTTTTCGACATACTGACGACTAATCTCACCGGTGTCGGTTCAATGCTATGCACTTGAATGCTTTGTTTAATTCTTTTGTATTGTCATGAAGTACGGTAGCACTGCTGCCATCGTGGTTAATCGTTATACAGTTATTGCTTTTCATAGATTTTGACATTGCTCACCTAGTTCGAATGACGTTTTTACAACATGTTCATGGTGTAGACACGGTATCGACCCCACTGGTACCCGTTTTAACTGTTATCGGTTTTCACACATTCCGCCAGCGCTCTACAACCAGGTCATAACAGAGCGCAAAGGAGCGGAAGGAGCGAAAGGAGCGAAAAGGAGCGAAAGGAGTAAAAAGGAGCGAAAGGAGCGAAAGGAGCGGAAAGGAGCGGAAAGGAGCAATAATGTCGTGCAACACTTTTCGGAGCTAGCCAGCTCGCTCCGCTCCTCTTGGTGAGCGAAATATGTCCACTCCGCTCTTCAAAAAGAGCAGATTTTCACAACACTAGTTCGTATATTCTGCGGATATTGAATACGCTTCGTCTATATTTTTCGGTTTGCTACACCTAACGTACGAGGATAACGATCCCTCAAGGCCATCGATGAAGCGTGTGAGTGTGATAACTCCAATCAAATGATGGACCCCTTCAATAAAATTTTTATATTCTTCGGTCACTGCGGTGATTGCCCTTATTTTAGATGAAACACTTTTTAAGTTATTATAATATTCTAGCAGGGTCTTATTTCCCTGCTTTTCATAGAAAAGGGTTTGGAAATGGGAAGCTAAATCCCTTTTATCGTCGAAGAAGTTTTGCAATACTTCCTTTATCTCGGGCCACGTGCTAATATTCCCGGCGGCAATTATTGCTTCTCTATTATTCAGTGGCGTCTCGTCCACCTGAGCAACCTGTGCACTGCACAGTCATGAATTTTTAAAATGAATCACGAAATTATTTGTTTATTTGTGGTATTGTAATTTCCACCCGTAATAGTTGCGTTCAAAGTCTACTTAACGCTTTACGTTGCGCTGGGCACTTTTGCTGGTGCATCTTTAATCAAATAAGAACAGTTCTCTTAACCACAGTCTCATAATACAATTCTCATTACGAACGGTGAAGAAGCGCTAGTTTTCTTGTTAGCAAGAGTCAAAATCCAGCTGGAAAGTCGATCATTTTTGTTTACGGGTGGGCACTTCTGCCAGTGCACTAGCCAATCGTATATGTACACATTAGTTCTCTCGTGCATGTGTTCAATGCGTCCATGTGAAATTGTCAATGCATAGGTGCCTTTCCTGTGCACATTAAATTGTACTCAGGTCGGGCTCGAGGAGAGTCTGGCTTGCCAAATAAGAATTTGATTCACAAATATTTACGGCGGATATATTTTTCGAGTAGATATTGACGTTCGTCAAGTAAATTTTGAAAAAAGTAAAACTTTGAAATAAAATCGAGGAAACAAACACGCAAATATAGTCAACAACTTAAAGCTAATTAAAAAATGTCTAAGCAGGCACGTTGGACTGGGCAATACTGATGGTGCACACACTTTCATTCAAACGATTTTTCATGCAATTGTTGTATTTAGCGTGAAATTACCAGTCAATTTGTACATCGACATTGAGCAGGACATCGTAGATGAGCTGTTAAACTCGTTTTTCATCTACCTAAAGAAGCAATTAATGATTGCAGAACTAAATAGATCATTCGAGGTTCCTCAAACTATTCTTTCACTTAACATCCTGACCAAAATCGTCGTCGTATGTCGTGGCGTTTTGAACCACTTTATATGGTTTACCTAAGTCGGTATTACTTTTGTTGAAGGTGCACAGCCATCTCATTTTCTCACGAGACGCCACTGCTATTACCCTAGTGGCAAAATCAGCATGCTTTCTCGTTCTGTCCAATTGACAATAGATACCGACAGAACGAGAAAGCATGCTGGTTTTGCCGCCGGGGTATTGCACTATATATACTGTATATTGCACTATTCTTACTGTTCATCTCCGCATAGCGAACTCATAGGAAACTCTGGTGAAACTCCTGTCAAACTTGTATGGAGTTTCGAGTTTCCCGAGTTCGCTAAGTGGACACGCATTTGTTTCGGTCTTCTTCGCTTCTTCTTAATCCGTCAGTTATTAGACGTCAGAACGAGGGGCTTTGCTAGTGCTGTCAAGAGTTTCCTACCAGTTTCCTACGAGTTTCCCAGCTGTTGCGGGAACTGAGATCGTCAGTTCGTCGGAGGAGAGTTCGCTATGTGGAAATGCACAGTTATACTCGTCAATAGTGTTGTGAAAATCGGCTTTTTTTGAGGAGCGGGGCGGGCATAATTCGCTCACCTAGAGGAGCGGAGCGAGCTGGGTAGCTCCAAAAAGTGTTGCACGACATTATCGCTCCTTTCCGCTCCTTTCGCTCCTTTTCGCTCGTTTCGCTCCTTTTTGCTCCTATCGCTCCTTTCGCTCCTATGCGCTCTGTTATGACTTGGTTGCAGAGCGCAGGCGAAATGTGTGAAAACTGATAACAATTGAAACGGGTACCAGCGGAGTCCATATCGAGTCTACACCATGAACATGTAGAAAAAACGCCATTTTAACTCGGTGAGCAAAGTTAAAATCTATGAAAAGCAATAACTGTAAAACGGTTATCCACGGTGGCAGCAGTGCTACCGTACTTCATGACAATACAAAAGAATTAAACAAAGCATTCAAGTGCCCACGATTGACCCGACACCGGTTAGATTGGTCGCCAAGAATATGTTGAACAAAACGCAAGCTCCGACCCCTCAAACGCAAAAAGTAATAAAAAACAACGATGCGGGACGCACGGCCATACAAAAGAATAGAACAAGACATTCGATTACGGTGTGCAATACCGGCACCGGACAGCACAGACAAAGCAATTTGACGATATGAGGATGATGGTAAGAGGGAGCGCGATGAAAAGAGCGCATGGAGCGAGAGGAGCGAAAGTAGTGAAAGGAGCCAAAGGAGCTAAAGGAGCGAAAGGAGCGAAAGGAGCGAATGGAGCGAAAGGAGCGAAAGGAGCGAAAGGAGCGAAAGGAGCGATGTCGTGCAACACTTTTTGGAGCTAGCTTCGCTCACAAATGAGGAGCGATGTTTTCGCTCCTTTCGAAGAGCGGAGTGAGGTTGCCAGTAGTGTTGAGAAAGGAGCGAAAGAGCTGGCAACCACGCTCCGCTCCTCGAAAGGAGCGAAAAAATCGCTCCTCATTTGTGAGCGAAGCTAGCTCCAAAAAATGTTGCCCGACATTCTCGCTCCTTTGCGCTCCTTTCGCTCCTTTCGCTCCTTTGCGCTCCTTTCGCTCCTTTCGCTCCTTTTCGCTCCTTTTCGCTCCTTTCGCTACTTTTGCTCCTTTCATGCCTTTCGCTCAATGCGCTCGTTTCATTGCGCTCCCTCATACCCTCATCCTCATTTCGACAATTTGCTTTGTCCGTGCTGTCCGGTGCCGGGTTTGCACACCGTAATCGACTGTATTGTTCTATTCTTTTGTATGGCCGTCAGTGCTGTATCGTTATTTTTCATTACTTTTCGCGTTTGGGGGGACGAAACTTACGTTTTTTTCGACATACTGACGACTAATCTCACCGGTGTCGGTTCAATGCTATGCACTTGAATGCTTTGTTTAATTCTTTTGTATTGTCATGAAGTACGGTAGCACTGCTGCCATCGTGGTTAATCGTTACCGAGGAGCCACACGTAAGCGAACGAACGCGTATAACGAATTTTTTGGCCCGAGCTTTTTGCGGCAATCGCTGTATACCATATTTATAACAGTTGGTCTGTTTTTTTTACCCGTACATGGAAGGGGAAGAATGCCCAAAAAATTCGCTCGACTTTTTCTGTGCGCTAGCGAACGTTCGCTCGAATTCTGAGCACCGAACGTGAACCGAAGGAAGGAAAGAGAAATCTATCATTAGAGCGAGAGGCATTGCTGACACACGGTAAGCTCCAGCCGCTCGAAAAAACGTTCGTTCGGTGTAAAAAGCTTCACGTGTGGCTCCTCGGTTATACAGTTATTGCTTTTCATAGATTTTGACATTGCTCACCTAGTTCGAATGACGTTTTTACAACATGTTCATGGTGTAGACACGGTATCGACCCCACTGGTACCCGTTTTAACTGTTATCGGTTTTCACACATTCCGCCAGCGCTCTACAACCAGGTCATAACAGAGCGCAAAGGAGCGGAAGGAGCGAAAGGAGCGAAAAGGAGCGAAAGGAGTAAAAAGGAGCGAAAGGAGCGAAAGGAGCGGAAAGGAGCGGAAAGGAGCAATAATGTCGTGCAACACTTTTCGGAGCTAGCCAGCTCGCTCCGCTCCTCTTGGTGAGCGAAATATGTCCACTCCGCTCTTCAAAAAGAGCAGATTTTCACAACACTAGTTGCCAGCTCTTTCGCTCCTTTCTCAACACCACTCGTCAAGGAGTTGCAGCGCACTCTCTACGTCCTCGATCCACGCGCGAGTTTCGTGTTTTTTTTTCTTCGTGAGTGGGTAGGTAGCGGATGCTGTCCGGCGTTCTAAAATAGATAATAGACTCGCTTGACCTCGCTTTCAGGCTATTCATTTCCCTGACGAGTTCGTTTTGCGCGTTGGTGAGTTGCCGAATGTGTTCCAGCAACTCTTCCTGAGTATAGTTTGGTTCCATTGTTTCCACTAAACACACTTTACTCACGGCTAGAATATTTGCTCTGCTTCCCATCCAACACAAAATGAACATTTCTCCATACAAAATGGGTCCCGGTTTTGTCAACGGTTCTCTCAACGATCGTCCAGTTAAACCGGGATAATTCATTCGGAGCAAAGCCGGCAAAAACAAAAAGAGGAGAGCCCTGATGGGCCCCCTTCTCTCTTCTGCCTTCTACAACACTCTCATGCCTCGAGCACACAGCGGGATTCGAACCCAACCTCTCCAACTCCGGTCTGTGTACGCTATCCACTAGACCGGCGCTCTTGCTTGAGAATGGCGCGCTAAATGTACAATATATATCTAGCTACATGCGTTTGCATGCATCGTTAGCGATCGCTAGCGTAGGCCTCAACCAAGAGCAGGCCATTTCCCATCCAACACAAAATGAACATTTCTCCATACAAAATGGGTCCCGGTTTTGTCAACGGTTCTCTCAACGATCGTCCAGTTAAACCGGGATAATTCATTCGGAGCAAAGCCGGCAAAAACGAAAAAGAGGAGAGCCCTGATGGGCCCCCTTCTCTCTTCTGCTTTCTACAACACTCTCATGCCTCGAGCACACAGCGGGATTCGAACCCAACCTCTCCAACTCCGGTCTGTGTACGCTAACCACTAGACCCCCATCCAACACAAAATGAACATTTCTCCATACAAAATGGGTCCCGGTTTTGTCAACGGTTCTCTCAACGATCGTCCAGTTAAACCGGGATAATTCATTCGGAGCAAAGCCGGCAAAAACAAAAAGAGGAGAGCCCTGATGGGCCCCCTTCTCTCTTCTGCCTTCTACAACACTCTCATGCCTCGAGCACACAGCGGGATTCGAACCCAACCTCTCCAACTCCGGTCTGTGTACGCTAACCACTAGACCGGCGCTCTTGCTTGAGAATGGCGCGCTAAATGTACAATATATATCTAGCTACATGCGTTTGCATGCATCGTTAGCGATCGCTAGCGTAGGCCTCAACCAAGAGCAGGCCATTTAAGGCTCTCGCGGGGTCTTCGCGTACACTCTCTGCACTGCCGTACGGTGGAGAGCGTGTAATTGTATGGAGCGCATTGCGCTCTTTGAGGGCTTCGCACTTGTTTGTATCCACGCGTGCTCAGGCTTCATACAAGTTTTGCTCACTCTTCATATAAGTTACGCTCGCGGGCGGGTCGAAAATTGTCGGCCCTACAGCGCGAATGCGACGGAGCATAAGTCAGTCGCTGCGTCTCGCTCCGATCCACGGGGATAGGCTTGAGTTCATTCAAAATTGGTAGTAGGGCCGGCGCTCTTGCTTGAGAATGGCGCGCTAAATGTACAATATATATCTAGCTACATGCGTTTGCATGCATCGTTAGCGATCGCTAGCGTAGGCCTCAACCAAGAGCAGGCCATTTAAGGCTCTCGCGGGGTCTCCGCGTACACTCTCTGCACTGCCGTACGGTGGAGAGCGTGTAATTGTATGGAGCGAATTGCGCACTTGTTTGTATCCACGCGTGCTCAGGCTTCATACAAGTTTTGCTCACTCTTCATATAAGTTACGCTCGCGGGCGGGTCGAAAATTGTCGGCCCTGCAGCGCGAATGCGACGGAGCATAAGTCAGTCGCTGCGTCTCGCTCCGATCCACGGGGATAGGCCTGAGTTCATTCAAAATTGGTAGTAGGGTTAAGGCTCTCGCGGGGTCTTCGCGTACACTCTCTGCACTGCCGTACGGTGGAGAGCGTGTAATTGTATGGAGCGAATTACGCTCTTTGAGGGCTTCGCACTTGTTTGTATCCACGCGTGCTCAGGCTTCATACAAGTTTTGCTCACTCTTCATATAAGTTACGCTCGCGGGCGGGTCGAAAATTGTCGGCCCTACAGCGCGAATGCGACGGAGCATAAGTCAGTCGCTGCGTCTCACTCCGATCCACGGGGATAGGCCTGAGTTCATTCAAAATTACTAGTAGGGTTCCTTTGGTGCTGCAGCGCGTGCTCTGGAGCGTTCTGAGTATAATAATACTTATACTTATAAGTTGCTTTCGCTGTTTGGTGTCGTTTTGTAACCCGAAGGTCGGGGCGTTTCTTCTGGATCTGCTGCTTCCTCCGCAAGTCCTCTGATATGCTCTCAGGGGTGGAAAAATCCGGGATAGGATGACGTTATGCAGGGTTCCAGATGGAACGGTTATTGGCTGCGCCAGTTATGAGATGGTCCTTGCTCGTTCGAGCTTCGAGAATCAACTGAACTATATTTTGGGATGCTTATCGACTAAATACAATCTAATCTTATCATTACGCACACTTATACCTTACACTATCTTACAACTACTCGTATATAACGTCCGGGGCCGTAACACACGTATATATCCAAATGAATATATATATATATATATGTATATATATGTATGAAATGTTTGGTTGGTATATATATATATATATGTATGAAATGTTTGGTTGAAATGTTTGGTTGGATATGTATGAAATGTTTGGTTGGTATATAGTAAGCAAACCAAACGCCACGACACCCCCTAGTGGGACAAGGCCGTAACTACCGCGGAGTGCCAGCCTCGAGACTCGATCCCAAACCTGTAGCCAGGTGTTTCCTCGCGCTACCGCTGCGCCATACCCCCATTTCTTTTTATTTATTTTTTTTATGTGGCACGACATCCCCTAGTGGGACAAGGCCTCTCTCCCAAGAGAGTTTGCATGACCAAAAGACGGTATACTATAAAATCGGTGGTCAGCCGTTCGTAATACCGGAGGGTGCCAGACTCGAGATTCGATCCCACATCTGCGGTGTGGTGTTTCCTCGCGCTACCGCTGCGCCATGGGCACCTCGTTTATTTCTTTTTATTATCTATCCTTATAATTCGCTGAAAATAGTAATGCTATGCTGTACACGGAACAAACCACACATGCTAAAGTTAACAATCCGCATCAGCCAACGAACCAAACAGTACTATATTAATATAGTGTAATACTACTGAAGCACCAGAAGTGTAGTGTAATAATACAATAGGTAACCAATATCACCAGTACATTATCATTCATTAGATTAACAATATGTCATACGAACTTTTTATAAATAAATTGTTCTTGGTGTAACGACCTTGTTGGTCATGCCTGCCCCGTTAAAGGCTTACGAGACTTGATTCCCTGTTGTACGTGGATAGTCAGTCCTCTCGTACAGGGGAGGGGTCCGGTCTCGGTTGGGATTCGAACCCACGCCGTCGAGGTGGTGAGAGACCCGGCGCTCATGGGCCGATTTTCTAACCGGCGCTACCGCTCGGCTGTCGCGGACCCCCATATATTATATTATGTTATAAATATATAACTATTGATGTTTTTATTCAATCGAACGCTAAACCTGTGATCACAGCTTTCCGCAACCGCATGCGGTTGCGTTTTTGATCTGTCAAACGAGCACAGCTTTTCGCCAAAAATAATACTTTAATGTTTGAATATACCACTTATATGAGCATACAATCTCATTAAAGTCTACTAGGAACAATATTTACTGTTGACATATAAAAACGCAAGAGTCTGCGGCAAGAATCAAACTCGTTTGATTTTTTGGTACAGAAACCGCAAGGTCTTGCGTCTGCGGTGACAGCCCATGACAGCTCCTATCTCTCCCATGGGAAAAAACGCAACCGCATGCGGTTGCGCAAAGCTGTGACCAGGGGTTAAATGAAGTGGAAGTTGGAACCTTGAAAGGTTGTCTTGTGTTCTTACTATATACTTCGCCAAAAACAAAACATAAATAATCTACCACGCTCTTATAACAATGTCGGTCACTGTGCGTTCTCTTACGGGAAGGCAAAATAAACAAACAAGTGACCGATGTATGATATATTTTTTAATAATTTAAAAGCCTTTGCACTACACTTATCATGAGGCCAATTGATAAAAGATAACCGGAACCAGCTTGTCACATCGAGTGTAAACAAATTGATTTAAAACCTACAACACTCCTTAGTAGATGTATGGTTAGGCGGGTGGTGCTGAATCCTATAAAAAGCAGTTTCATTTCACATGAGCTTTTAGTTTGAATCTCGGTTATTTCGATTTCAGTTCCATACCTCCATCGTAATGGAGATATCAGAACCCACTAAGTTGATTTTCTATGTGAGTCGGGCATTTGGTCTAGCCCCGTACGTTATAAAACGAACCGCCAAAGGGCAAATAGTGGACTATCGGCGTAATATGTTTTTAATTGCCTACAGTCTTAGCTTGGTGTTTTGTTTGGGTAGGAAACATTTAATTCTGTGCACATAAATTATGCGGAGTGACCTAGTATTCGTTTTCCAGCTGGACTCACATATAAGGGAATATTTTTCGACGTCACTTCGAAGAAACCCATACGGTGAGTTTTTTTTTAACTTTGTGCCGTTTAAAATTCAATTGCATGATCCGTACTGATCGTTAACAACCTACTTTAAGCAATACTAAGCAACAACTACATTTGGAAAGTTTCGTTTTCAGAATGAAAACGGCTACTTCAAAGGTGGTCACGATTCTGGATGTATCGGTCGTGGTATCAGCCTGCATTTGTGGTGCACTGAGCGGCATATGGGGTTTGCAGTTTGTGCGTGAATTAAACCAACGTCTTGTTGAGGTATTTAACTCTTCGTCTTATTGAGGTATTAAAATCTTCAAAAGAGACGATAAATTTTACAAAACAAGGGAGTTCAAGGAAATTAAGGTTATTACTGTAATTATGTTTGCTAGGCAGATGAAATGCTCTCCTTATACATCAGTGGACGGAACCGAAGCAAACGAAAACATAAAGGCGTTCTCATGCTGGGATTAGTCAGTTTCATCATCACTGGAGCATTGTGTAAGGAACACTTTTTGGTTAACAAAGATAAAACAAGTCCCTCGTCAATTGAAGATGGGCGTTTTTTACTAATCGCTTCTTAATTCCCACCTACGTAGCGTTGGATATCTGGGTCTGGTACAGAATAGCGGACAAAATAAAAAATGAGTACAGCGATTCAAGTGGGTATATCCTTCCATACAATGTTCGTTAAGTATGCAGCCAACAAAGCATTTACCCTCAATTTCAGGTGCGAATGTGTTGGGTTATTTTCCATTCTACTGCCTTTATTATATCCTCATGATGTTCCACGTACTGTTCGCACAAGCAGCGTTGGGCATCGGCAACAGATATCGAGACTTGAATGTAGCCCTATATGAAACGTTTCCCGACTGTAAGATTTCCCATACATTTCCAGTATCATTATTATCGTTCTGAAGATCTCTTTCTAATGTTTATCCAATGTCAGTCAACAGAATGCCACAGATAGATGTTTCTCCAATTTCATCCATCAACCTCGATCCTGGCAGAAGAGTGCCAGTAGACATCGAATGTCGAAAGGGTGTTACCAACGTTGTTCATGGTATGGGTCAACAAGTGCCTTGGTCGGACGTACTACTGTAAGAAGATTAGTTTTTACTGTATACGATGTATGTTTGTCTGTAGGACTTATGAAACAACGTAACTCACCACGAAGAGTTATAGCAGACTTAGCTGAAATACATGCTTCCCTGTCATACGGCGTGGTGCTAGTATCGAAGTATGCTATTAATTTACTCCTCTATCCAGCTGAGTATTCCTTTTTTTAACGATCCTCCACTCGGTTCTCCCTGAAGGACCTTTGGTATTGCTCTGTTAACAGTGCTTGGATCATGCTTACTACATCTGGTTGCAACGTCCTACTTCTTAATGGTTGAGCTTGTTGGCGATAAGGTGATATCAACGTATTAGCATGTTAGTTGATAATATTCAAAAATTTGTTTTGGTTGTAGGACGCCGTCTTTGCGTGGATTCAAGCCTTATGGTTATTCATCCATATGTTCCGGTTCCTGCTGACCATTGAACCGTGCCACATTACCAATACCGAAGTACGTTTGGTAAATTATGTTCGTTTCTGTTCTTATTTCCTTCCAATCTTCCAGTGCAATCGTACGCTCGTCATCATCAACAATTTGCGACGTGCTTGCAAGAATCCAGAGATCGTGGAAAGCGTAAGTTATTCTTTTTCCTTAGCTTGTATGTACACAAAACAATGCGAATTGTGATGGAGTCCATAAACCCTTTTTTTATAGATAAACATGTTTTGGCAGCAACTTGTAGGAAACAATGTTTCATTTACAGCTTGTGGGCTTTGCACTATTGATCGAAGGATTATCACATCGGTAAGACGAAATTTGGTCTGATGAACGACACCCTTATACAGCTTTCTGAATTGCATTTTTTCAGTACTGCGGAGCGATTGCTACCTACTTAGTAATTTTAATCCAATTCAAAGAAGCGGACGACAATTCTCTTAAAACATCGCATTGAGCATAGTTTAGTCAAAGCACAGATTACTATAACAGTACAGATTTATCCACGGGAAACTATAAATTTGTATGTATGTATAATAAAATTAAGCTGAAGTAGTAATTTACCCAAATAAGTAGCTGGGGTCCGCGATAGCCGAGCGGTAGCGCCGGTTAGAAAATCGGCCCATGAGCGACGGGGCTCACCACCTCGACGGCGTGGGTTCAAATCCCAACCGAGACCGGACCCTCTCCTGTACGAGAGGACTGACTATCCACGTACAACAGGGAACTAAGTCTCGTAAGCCCTTAACGGGCAGGCATGACCAAGAGGTCGTTACGCCAAGAAGAGGAAGAAGAAGAAGAAGTAGCTCTTTTGTTTGTTGATGTCTACAAAGTATGATTGCCCGGTTCAAAATTGATATAGCTATTGCAAGCATGGTATTGCCACCTAAGAATCAAAACATTACACCTTTTACCACTGTTTAGCGCGATGGCCAAGGCCTTTAGTGACACCGTCCAAAACGTTTAGAGACTCCATCCAAAGCATTAAGAAGATGACAGACCCTTCTAAGATAATGGGAGCACCCTTTGCGCGTTGACCGCACCTATTAGACCGTTCGCCACGCCTTTTAGCGGCAGTCATTTTTGCGAGCCTTTTGTGAGCGCTTTTGTTCAAAGAATTGATTGTAGAGGTGGATGCTTCATTTCGTGGTTTGAATTTTCCGTTACGTATCAATATTTTCAAATATTTTTTGTTTTACTGGGAAATTCTTTAAAAATGCAAGAGAATTTCTTTCTGATAATTCTAAATGAAAATATTACTATTCTAACATTTTTCCAGTTATTAAATCCCGATATCTCTCACGAAATTGGTATAGATGATACGTCAACGCCAAATTCTTCACGTTGTTTCGTCTGCAAAATCATGAATGTGATAGAACAATCCTCTTCGATCAAAGCTTGTATGTGATGTACATGATTTTGGCCCATCTTGTTTTTGCTGCAGACCTCCCTGTTTGCCTTCTCTTACTATTCCAGGGTTAACACGTTAACCACCCAGCCTATTTTGTGACACTTTCCGTTTACGCCACTCGGTCTGCATTTCACGATAAGCACCGGTGAAAAGAAACGAAGTGGAAAGACATAAACGAAGAGAGTGCATGAACATGAAGCACACTGGTGGACTGACACTGGCGAACCGACGCTGGCGGACTGACATCGATCAACTGACGAGACTCATGGATGCGTCAGTTCCTAGGGACCAACGTGGCGTGAACGGAAACTTCACCGTCAGTCCCCAGGGACTGACATGGCGGTTAACGGGTTAAGAAATATTCTCATGATTCTACAAATCGTATCCGTATCAAAATAATTTTCATACGGTTTACTATGTTCAATTCAAAGTACCTATTGTCTTTTTTCTTAACGAGTAGACGACGAATATTGCTTGCAAAACCACCAGAACACCACTTCGTCATCGCGCATACCTAAATACCTATATTAGGTGAGTTACACTTTAGTCTACCTTTACTTTCTCCCTTGTAAGGCGAGTTAGTCTAAAGTCTAACATCTGAGACACATTTGAACAAACAATCCAGCTGAACAAAAAATATTCCAAAATATGGTAAAAGAGTTAATGAGGCCCCGGGCTAGATTCTCCTCTTCCTACTGGTTCACATTAAGCGCCTGAAGCTATGCAAAGCGCGACGCATGCATTCTTTTCGAATATTTGATCGCTAACGGTTCGCTTAAAAGACCATAACGGTTTAAACTAATTACGCGGTGGTGGTTGAATGCGGGTTAATATACTTTTACATGTTAAGTTACTAGTAAGTAAACTATACCACACATGATGGACAGCGTGAAACAATGGGTTTAGCCGAAGAAATGATTTGGAAACCGAAAAAGAGAGTTTGTTATAGTTTTGAGAAATAAGGGGGGCCCGTGGGCCCCCCTCATACCGCACCCCCTAGATTGATTGCGTAGCCGAAATTAACGGTACACACTACGGTTCAAATACTCGTTGGTTGAATTTAACGAATTAATGTATCACCAATTGCATACATTCAGTTTAAACGTCCACAAGAGGTGTAGCCACGATCGAAAACATGGCGGCCGGGGCCTCATTTACTCTTTTACCATATGTTCTATTAATAAAAGAATAGATTTGAATGCGTTAAAAGCAGAAGAAAATAAAGAAATTATCGGTGCAAAGCGTAGTTTCCAATAGAAAACTATTATGTCAGCTCGGTAGGATTTGAAGGCCGTAATGAATACCTCGGGGTCCATACTACAGCGCGACGTCCCGTCACGAAGCGCGACGTCGCCTGACAGGCGGCCGAACTCCATACAAAAAAAAATTCGCACAAATCGCGCTAGTGTAGAAACAGCGAAAAACGCGACGTCGCGCTAGCTCTTGTCAAAAGTCAATTCGAAACGTAAACAAACCGACAGCTGGACAAAACGAAAACAAATTGAATCACAAACGCGAACAAAACGAGCAATATTCTTCACGAAACATCGGATTTTTCGTTGTACTACTTATTTTTAGACTTCACAAATGTAATTCAGTTATCAAACACCGTTTTAATTGATATGTTTACCAAAGTTTTTTCGGGTGCCGAAACGTAAACAAACTGCTCTTCAACAAGTAGGAGATGATGTGGAAATATATATTTCCTACGGCGGGCCAAAATATCGTCGTTGTTTTTTTAATTTTGTTTTCTCAGTGAATTTCAAATGTGGAAGCGCCAAACCCACTCAGGGTGCATAAAATACGTAGCTAAACAAATATCATGCATTACTACCTCAAAATTCAATAAAAAATTTTAGCCACATACAATATTTCCACATACTCTCCTACCTCTGTCGCGCTAGGCTTGCGCGATTGTTCTGCCGAAACTGGGCTACTTTTGAAACGGGACGTCGCGCTGCAGTGTGGACCGCGAGTACCAAGATTCGGATAGTTAGGCACTTTTTTACTTGTTTAGATTGTTTAGGTGAACATAATGAGTTTTTTTCAGTTACGTAAAATACCACATGCAATTATATGATAATACTGCAAACCTGTATAATGGATTACAAAGCTCTTATAACACAAATAAGTACTTCTTTTGTCTTTGGTATAGAAATATTTCTTCTTCTTCTTTTTCTTCTTGGCGTAACGACCGTGTTGATCATGCCTGTCCGTTGAGGGTTTACGAGACTTTTTCCCTATGTGAACGTAGATAGCCAGTCCTCTCGTATAGAGGGAGGGGCCTGGTCTCGGTTGGGATTCGAACGCGCACCGTAAAGGTGGTAAGCCCCAACGCTCAAGGGCCGATTTTCGAACAGGCGCTACCGTTCGGCTGTCGCTGACCCCCTATCGACAACATTTAGAATCACGGAAATGTCTGGATTATCCTACCGCTTGGGGGCTCGGTATAGGTTGATCCGCCTCTGTCTGTCTCATATTTATACTACTGTGTCCAAAAAGTAAGGTGACTTTGGTACGCAAACTGTGCGCGTCCAAAGTATTGGTGGATTGTTATTTTTTTATTGTTGAAATATGTGTTTTTGACTTCTTCAGCAAATTTCATGTAAAAATATTCATCAGGATAGGAGATATGATTTTTTTTGTGGCCTACTACACGTATGAACCTCGTTTTTCGTCTCTGGACACATTTGGGGAGCAAAGAATTTGCTTAAAATTGTGTATGCGTAACTAATTTTTAGCTGCGGATTCGTTGAAATAGCTTTTGGCGATGCAGTAATGTCGAAAAAAAAAGTTTGCTACGGGTTTAGTGAATTCCAAAATGGCCGCCAGGGCCACAATAGCCAAAAGGGCGTCAAGCGACACATTATCCTCAACGATTCATCATTTGACTAAGCTCACGTTCAAAATATTAGGAAATCAATGTTAAATAATCGTCGATTGATGATTAGAGACTTCACCGATAATATTAAATTATCGAAAGTATCAGTAAATATCATTTTAGAGGAGGTTTTGGGCCTGGAATTCGACTGCTACCAAAATCGCTGAATTTTTTTGAAAAAAGGCGTTGCGTTGAAGTGGGTGAAACAGCGCTATCCGACTAAATTGACAAGACGAAGTGCATTATTACTGTAGACGAGACTTGGAACTATGGTTCAGACTTCAAAACAATCAATCAATCGAATAAATAGCGTGCCAGGAATAAGCCAGAACCAAAAAACTAGACAAACGAGGGTCATACGTGTAGTACCGCACAAAATAAATCGTATCTCCTATCCGGATGAATATTTTTACATGAAACTTGCTGTAAAAATCAAAAACACATATAGCAACAATAAAAAAATAACAATCTACCAATACCTTTGACGCACCCAGTATGAGCACCAAAGTCACCTTACTTTTTGGACACAGTAGTATACATCTCTCCTAGTTGAATAAAGAAATACAAATTACTACTATGTGGTTATACATATTACATATTCAGGTTGATTCACTCGATCACTTTCATTTCTTTCAGGACAATTGCAAAATAATACTTCGAACTACCCAACTGACGGCGACATGCAACATTGCCCCGTTTCCACAGATTCCTACCCCCGCGAGTCCAGAACTGTCAGCTTTCTCTTGCACACTTTGTCTCCCTTCTCGTTCTAATGATGAATCGGTGTGCTAGGGGAGAAGTCACATCTGCCCTTTCACATCTTCCCTTTCAGTCTGACACATTACAATAGCGGAGCCGATCGTGTAGCATTCCCACACTGCACAGCAACCCGAATGTGTGTTGGTGCACTTTATGTCGGTCAATCATGTAGAGAATAAAAAGGTCGTCTGTATGAATGCCATCACGCACCAACTGTCAATCGCGACGCGATGAAGTTTTCAGTCTTCGAAACATCCAGCGCCTGAACAGTCGAGTGAAAAAGTGTAAAGTGTTGTTCCTTCAAGAGTGTGTTGAATTTTCAATGTTCATGGCGTCTAAACGGAAACTAATAGGATCCATCAACAAGTCGGGAACAGTGTCAGCTCATGTGCGATCTGGTCCGGGAAACGGATGGGGAGTTCGATCGTCCACGAATGCGTTGGCCGGATCTTAGAATCGGTAAGTAAACAAAGTGGTAGTGTAAAATCATAACCATTTATAACAGCGATTCACTAATTATATTCCTTAGTTTGTTTCGTTCAACAGAAATAACACCGGAGGAAGAAACCGCCCTTGGGAGAGCAGAATGTTGAAGAAGCGGAGGAATTCTACGAAAAATAAAAATTTCCGTGTTGGCGGCTCGAGCAGAATACAACACCGTCTTCTCCGTCTCATTTGACATCCGAAATGGATTATATAGTTGTGTGCGTGCCATTATGGTGAAATAGCACGCACACATTCGTAACCTCTGTTTGGCACTAACACCACCACAAAATAACCGATTGAATGTTGCACCCCACCCCCTTTTTTGGTGCAACACTTTGTCTCGTTATGGAGATCGAAAATTAACAAACGAGATGGTAACGATATGATAACGAGACAAAATTCGCCAGTTGGGTATTAAGGTTCAACAAATTCAACTCTAATTGGTTTATTTATCTTATACATAAATTTGCGTTAAACATTTCGATTTTGATATCTCACCAATGCTTTGTAGCATTCACCTCGGGTGCTTCATCATCAGACATTTCGCAAGGCGTATTCCTACCGGATATGCCGAGCTGTAACCGTTCCAGCAAATCGGTGCCCACTAACGCGAAGTCATCCCAGAAGCTATCTGGATCTTTTCCTTCAAAAAGATGTTCCTCATCTTTGAAATAGAGAAAATGTGGGTGATGAAAGAAGATACAAACAAATTAAAGTACATAAAGTACATACAAAACATGTTCAAACTTCATAATTTAGCGTACCTAGTCCCTCTGCCAAGTTTCCACAGATCAGGTCGATCTCGGGTTGCCCCAACACCTGCAAAAAGTTACCGGTGTCGATTAGATAATTCCAGATTGCCTGGCATGCAATTCCCGCCATGATCCAATCCTTGTTAGCGATGCCACGTTGTAGGATGCATCTCAGCATCGCTGGTCCATCAATTTCACGGAATGTAGTCCTTGTGGTCCAATCGCCGAGGACGTTCACTACCACGCCGCAAGAGGTAACAACTAGCTCGTCACTCGTGGAGGTAAGGCACCGCGTTAAGATTTTCAATCCATTTTCCACACAGAATGTTTGACGCACCGTTCCGGTTCTGGTCATATTTCCCAACACTCTAGCAACTTCCGCACGGGCCGGATTTTTTTCATTGCCCAAAATGCTGCAGAGTGTTCCACAGATGTCTTTCAGGCGGTCGCAAATGCTTCCCGGGCTTCTATGCCCTATTGCCACTGTTTCGGTACTTTCGTAGTAGTATGACAGGTTGTGCAAAGCACCAAGTGTAGCGAATAATAACTCTTCCATTTCCGCCGTCTAGAAATATAGTTCTTATCAAGCACGGGTGTGTGGAAGTTTTGTAAAATACAAATATAGCTTGTGATAAAATAAGAGTGCAAAAAAACGTGCGAGGCAAAATGTGTTCAACAGAAACTGTAATGTGTAATTTCCCTACGTAAATGATTTGATCGATACTGTCTTAACCACCCATACATAGGATTGAAAAGACTAATCCTCTCTAGAGAGTATTTAATTAAAATTTTCCATAAAAGCTAAAACTGAGCGTGGAAGCCTCTATTGAACATTCGTATATCCGCACAAAGTCATATTAAATTTCAAAAGAAACACATGTAAAGACCCGACCATAGTTTTGGAGATAGAAAATGCATTCGCTATGCTATGAGCGATACTTTAGGACCTTCTGTTGTCCCACTACTTCTACGTTCTGAATGTATTTACAGCCATACTGGAAATGGCATGGATAAACAATTATCAAATAATTAAATTTTGGTGTTTCAAAGCTGGTGAAAATTAATTGCAAGCCAGAATTAACATCAAAATTCAAAAGCTACTGGCACTGTAAGTTCTTAAAATGATTGATCTACCAGTTGATGTATTTTGAGTTTTAAATAAAATTCCACAATCTTCGCAGAAAACAAACATTTTTCTTGTTTTCATTTGACCATAATCCAATTAATTCGATTATAATATTGTAATAGCAACAACATTCGTTTGAGCTTATAGCAACCCACTCAACGAATTTAAGATCAAAGTGCCAGTTTTGCTGTGCCTTGTAACGTTTAGTTTAATCAAACTTACCTTGGGTTCCTTTACTTTGAGTAATATATTAAGGAGAATTTCCCCTAAGGGCGACCGTTTGCTCATGCCATACCCAACATCTCCATTGACGCACATATTAGCCACGACACGTATCAGCTTTGTCATCACCTGAACGATCGAGTCTCCCATTTGATTTCTTAAACTGAAGCTCTTGTTCGCGTAGTACTCCAATGTTGCAAGCAAAGCATCAAGGGAAACTTCGCAGCAGTAAAATTGCACTCGTGCGGAATCCCAACGAGACATCACATTACCAAGGATATAACCCAGCCGATTCGAATTCGCTAGTCCTTTCTCTACTGTAGCGCTAGTTTGAATGATCGAACCAAGAAGAATGCCAAGTCGAGAGGCTGTTTCGGCCAAACGCTCGCAACACTCTGCGTGCTCCGACAATACACTGAGAGTACGGATGATATTTGCCTGGACTTCCGGTTCGTCGATGCATATCTCAGCAGCGCGTACTAACAATGGCACAGCTTGTTCAGTTTGCCCAAGATCTAGCTGTTCTGCTTCTTCTGCGTCCGTCGTAAATTGTTGGTTGTTTGGTTGATGGCAATTGCGCAACCCTTGCGTTTCTGGGCTTCCGGCCAATGTTCGCAACGCACCTGAGAGCTGAAATAGAGCGTGCAATGGTGAACCTGACAGTCGCCTGGTTGAAGCTACTTCATTAATTATCTTCAAATGTAAAACCATCAACTGATACAGGCCATGTTTCACCAGACGGAACACTAGGAAACGTTGAGTACTGCCTCCGTGGGAGCTGACATTGGGAGAACCAGTGAGGAAGCGAACGGCACCGTATCCGTAGATGCACGCCTCAGGATCGTCAATAGGCGATGCACGTCCGAGTCCATCCACTAACAGTTCTACGGAAATAAATTGTTTACATAAGTTGTTCGTTGTATTGAAAAAATGAGTAGGTATCTTTTCAACGCAACACTCTATTCTTTGTTACTTTGATTTTTCTAAATGAAAAGTGAATACAAGCTCAACATATTTAATGTAGGTCCGTTTAGTACCGTATTTTATCGAGTATAGTGCGCATACGAGTATAGTGCGCACCTAAGCCAAAACAAAAGTATTGAGGAGTTCGTTTTGGTTACTTGCTGCTTGGGTAACTTCCGAATATAGTGCGCAGATAGTATTTCATAAACCTTTTATTTGAAAAAAAGTGCGCACTATACTCGATAAAATACGGTATTTTTCATGTTCAAACGCTAAAGCTGCATGCTTGTTATTATTATTATAAGTTTTGTTTTTCAAAAAAGCCCAATTTACTTCAAAATAAAAGTTCATATCTAAAAGTAATTGAACAAACATCCAAAACGGTCCATAACATTTCTTAAACTTTTTATGTGGGACTTTGATAAACCGTGTAGAGAAACTTTGATGTTTGATCAGAAATATCAATTACTTGCAAATAATGATAAGTTGGCGTTAGTTTTCAGTTAAAACTTGGACCTTTACTTGTTCTTTTTAACTTTGCTGCCCTAACATTTCACTTACATAATTTTGTATTTTTTATTAATGGTTTTTCTGATTACTGATTACCTGATTATCATCATAGTAAAAAAAATGTTTACCAACAATATCTACCTACCATATATTACAAACCATATGTTTCTAAGATGCTAAACTTATATTCACAAATTTTCAACAACATTTAAATCACTCCTACAAACAAGGCTTGTACGAACGCTGCATTGTGTCATTGTATGATTTGATTCATATATACGAACCTGGAACGTCACTATCTATGAACAAACTGTCGTTACGTTCATTACGAGCAATTTTGAACACCAGTTTGCATGCTCCGGTCAAGTTGCTTCCCGTGACATTTATCTGCAAAGTAATACGTGAATCGGTATTTAATGCGTTAATAACTGTTGAAGCTGACTAAGCAAAAAAAAAATGATACATACCGCGAACACGACACATGCCACAGACAAAAGAATCTTCGGTGAGGAGGATTCAACTAATCCGTACAACGCACCTAAAACTGCCCCTCGCCAATTGCCTTTCGATCCTTTGGTTCTTGCGTATATCTCATCTAAAATCTACGTAGTTGACACACAATCAATCGACCGTCATTGACTCTAGTGTTTAACAAGTTATCCTCGGAAAATATGCTTACCGCACTTATGTAGGCGACTGTACTCTCATCACACTCTTTAAGACCTGAATAAGCCTTCAATATATCTATCAAGCACTCTGTTGACGATTGTACAAGAAGATCGTGTCTTTTACGCAGCAGTTTTGTTTGTTCTTCAACTGTATTCTACATGAGAAAAAAGTCAGCTAGCGTTATTCTAAACGATATTCTGTTCATGCCTCCGACATACCTTCCGTTGGTCAGATCCAGTGTTTGCTGTTACTTGGTCATCGAACGATTGAACTTGTCGGCGTTTCAATGGATGGTTCTTCACTATGCTTTGCAGGCTAGAGGTGTCTGATGGTTTTAACTTTGTAGATGATTTGTTGTTGTTGTTGTTGTTGCATAACGTTTTATTTTCATAATTAGGATAATCTGATACTGAAACAACGAAAGTAGATAATTCCGAATTTTTTGTTGAATAGTAAATGAATGCAGGTTAATAAATACACTTTTACATATTAAGGTACCTTGTAAATTATACTACACAGGATAGACAGCATGAACTAATGAGTTTAACCGCAGAATTTAGAGCCAGGCTCGGGCAAAGCAGTATAAATTCCATTCGCTTACCTGAGGCAGGCTAGGGCAAAACTGTGAAGGGACGTTGGACTGAATATAAAAAAAATAGCATCTTGAAGAAGCAGAAAGCGGAAAACACAAGAACGTATGAATCTAGATCAAGTTAAGCAGAATCCATAAGAAGCCGTCCGGGAGATTATGCAAACTCTTCAGTCATTAGCCTCCAAACGAACTAGTCATCGCCATCTCTTAGTGCACCGCACAGTGGTTTAGCCAGAGTGTCTGTCCGGTCATTCGAATTAGTCATACAGCTCGGTTGTGTTGGATATAAGACGTGAATTATTCTTATCGTAATGAATGCGAACGATTTCGTACAAAATTGTAATGTAACTTTTAATTTCCATTCACCCCTTTTTGAACTCTATCTATCGTGTTACGTCACATTACGTTATGTTAAAAACTCATGACTCATTCAATTGACCTTTAGCTAACGTTTCATGACCTACGCGAAAAGAGAAGCCATGCCAAAGGGTCATGCTGTGCACTGAACCCAAATACTTACAGTTTTCTAGTGACCCCGTCGCCTTGTGAACACAGTGTAAAGCCGGAAGTTTTTCCCTGCTTACAAGAAGAGGCGGCGCACTCCTGCCAACAATGCTGCTTCTTTTATCATCTTTGCCAGCGTTTTCATCAACCGAATCTGACCGTATGGCGCTCGTCTGTATAGGTTCCAATAAGGGCAAGGTGTGGGTTCCCTGTTGCAAGTATTTTAAATTGATGGCGCTTGGTGGTCTGCCGGGAAGTGCGACTCGACCGTAAAGTTGCCTTCGAGATTCTCGCGGAGTGATGGGCCTTTGGGCCGAAACCAACCGTGTGCCTGTACAAAGAAAAGACCCCAAAGCGGACAGAAGCATCGTACAACGGAAAAAGTCACCAATTAAAAACAAATTTTTCCCTTCACTGTGTCTCAAGTAACATTGGCTTTACATACCTCCGGCAAGCATATTTTTCGCTTCACTCACTATCTCTGCACTGGTTTTACGAACTAATCGTCCCGACCCGCTTGACCGCTGAATGCTAAATGAGAAAGGCTCATCTTCCGCATTAATAACCAACGGGTTCAACTTTTGTTGCCGTAAGTTGTTCATTATCCTGCAAATTGCTGATTCCGTATTGCTTATATGTGGTAGGTCCTTATAGCACTATGAATTCTCACATTTCGAACAAATGCATGCTTTATGACGCGAATTACATTTAAGAAACCTTATTGTACGTTGGGTTGAAACTATCGCTTTATTCAGCAGGGGTTAGAAATTGCGTATTGACTTGGAGGTCCGTTCCAATTACATGCTAGAACGCTTTTTTTAATGTGCATACTGACCAAGCATGCGCCAACTTAATGTTTGGTTGCTAGGGTAGTATTTTAAAAACATAGAATAAGTCGGGTTCATCGCCCAACTAGAAATGTGAAATATGACAGCATTCGATTATATTTCGTTTCATAATTTATCATAAGCAAAATCACAGCATCACAGTTGCAGTGCTATTCCAATTTTAACTTGATTTACCTTGTCATCCAGGTGAACTCAAGATAAAAATGTTAACAGCATGTAAGAGTCAACATCAATACCAAATATTCGCTAGAGATTTTTGTGTTGCATTCAACTCATATGACAGCAACTGGCTAAAGTAAGATTCTGTCAAGAAAATTTCTATAGGATTCAATTTTCGAGACCATATTTCTTCATAAATGGTTCCCTTCCCGATTGAGCCACCGCCGAGCGGTCTCGAACCGACGAAACTGTATCCGAACCCGCATCCTTCTTCTTCTTGGCGTAACGACCATGTTGGTCATGCCTGCCCGTTAAGGACTTACAAGACTTTTACCCTATGTGTACGTGGATAGTCAGTCCTCTCGTACAGGGGAGCGTCCGGTTTCGGTTGGGATCGAAACCCACGCCGTCGAGGTGGTGAGCCCCGGCGCTCATGGGCCGATTTTCTAACTGGCGTTACCGCTCGGGTGTCGCGGACCAGCATTCTTAAATTTACTAAATCAGCACTATGGCATTAACTGCAGCACTAAAATTACTTACGTATGTTATAATTTATACAAAAAATATATGCCCTCTTGCATGAACGTGTATATTTTTGCGCAAAATGTAACAAATTTGCTAACATCAATCGGGCGTATTTCGCTAGAAATATGAATATTAAAATCAGGATCTTTGTGCTTGACATTTGCCTAACACCCTACTCGCATCATTCGTACTTTTCCAGTTTCTAGCGAAGGCTATAATGAAGAGAAGGGTAATTGAAGCACTGTATAAAAATATTGTTAAAACATGCCAAATCAACTCATACTGCTAGCAACATCGGAATAACATGAGACAACATATCTTTGACACACGCGCGCGTAAAAGTGGAAAGTTGATCTTTTTGTAGGACCTGCATCAGTCGCTCTTGTGCAATCACGTGGCAGGCGCCTCGAATTCATCCATTGATGATTTTTTTGATGCGATCAACTGTTTCATGGATAATATGAGGAATCGCATACGGATTTGTTTAATTTTAACTAGGACCTAGGAACTGTAAATTAGTCTGGGGGAGTAACGATCGTTTGTACTGATTATAACAACAATTAATTTCGACGAAAACGATTGACAAATGCATCCAATTAATCGAAAATGAACGCTAGATGGCAAATTAAACGATGGTTAAATAAACAAATCCATATGATATTTCACCTAATGTTTGCTTAATTTACCAATCCTGGAAAGTGGTAAAGCCCCTCTATGTTGGACAAGAGAGATAGACAAGTAGGAGAGAGCATTTTTTGGCCGCGCACTCCAGAGAGTGGTTCCACGATTTCTATCTTTTGGAAGTTGTGCTAACCGCTGTACGCAAGGCAAAGAGAGCTGACTGGTATTTTTTCGTGAAGGGTCACTTTGATCCCACCACTTCGTGATTTGCTTTGAAGTTTATGTGTTACTTAAGATAACTCCGCCATTCTCAAACCCATGTTGGGATAAGAGGTGGGACTCATCATCATCATCAATAAAATGTGTATCTACCAAAATTAAGGAAATGTTTCGGTAATAGAAATACACCATTCGCTTTGCTTTTCACCATTTGAGTTTTATTAAAAGAAGAATGAAACATTCTGATAAAGTGATTATTTACGCCACTATTTTCGCAAAGCCTCTTAAAAAGAATTTAGCTGCAAAGCAACATTGTGCGCAAAGAAGATTTATTTGAATAATTTAATTATCTACAAGACCCAAACATTTTCATACTAACCCAACATTATTTTAGTCTAATACAGAAAGCTGTGTTTTTTTAGCTTATGTGATATTACCATAATATACAGTATTTGCCAGTCACTAAGAACACCTTTAAATATGATTGAATTCAGTAAGGTGTGCCTAATGACTGTATTTTATGCTTTAAAATGAGACGTTGAAAAAAATCTTAACTATGATTTGCTATTTATCGATTGGTTTTCCCGAATAACCAAATCGAAATTTGAAAACAAATACGAGGGTTGCCTTTTAAGTTTCAGGATTTCGAAAAACTGGTGATGCAATCTACCAACTAACAATGTTATCGTAAAGTTTGACGTTTTTGAGGTTATCCGTTCTCAGAACGTTTTGACATACGAACGCTATTTGTGTTGTTAAAAAATGTTTAAAGAATCAATCGACACGAGTCTTTTTTGAGAGATCTTCGCTTCTTCAGGTGTTGAAAAACGTTGACCTCAGTTTATTTTTTACGTACGGGAATTAAAAGAAGTCATTTGGTGCTAGATCCAGGACTATATGGCGGATGACCCATCAAATCGATGTTTTGAGTACTCAAAAATGCAGTTGTTTGAGCCGATGTGTGAGAGCTCGCATTGTCGTGGTGACGGGTGATCCGGGTCAACGGCGGTTGAATTTCCTGATTTCTTGGAAGACAACTGGCAAACAAATTGTTGTGTTCCACTCAGAATAGACTGTTCTGCGTTGTTCTAGAGGTTTGGTTGCGATATATCCAGTTTTTCAGAAAAAAAAACATGCGACCATTTGCTTGGAAGTGCTTCGTGCGTGAATTACTTTGGTTGGATTCAGCTCATCTTGAAACATCCACACAGTCGATTGCAGTTCGAATTTCGGGCTCATTCGCGTAAATCCACGACTCATCACCTGTCACGATATTAAAGACGAGTTTTGAAGCACCGCAATCGTATTTTTCGAGCATTTCTTCCGACCAATCGACACGAGTCTGTTTTTGAGAGATTGACAAATTGTGTGGAATCCAACACGAGCAATTTTTTTTTACAGTTAAATGTTCATGGAATATTAAGTATATGCTGGTCCCAGTAATACCTAAGGTTGTCTCTATCTCACGATAAGTCACATGACGATCTTGCAATACCCATTCACGCACAGCATCAATGTTTTTCAGAACAACAACTGATTTTGGACGACCTTCACGAAATTCATCTTGGAGTGAACTCCGGCCACGATTTAATTCTCCAAACCATCGATAAATATTGATCATCGATGGAACTTCATCGCCAAAAGTTGAATTAAGTTCATTCATGCACTACTGCTGTGTCAATTCACGTCGAAAGTTACAAAAAATAATCGCACGAAAATGTCCACGACCCAATTCCACAATTTGGCGGACATTGAAACTTCAAACATTTTTTTAACAACACAAATAGCGCTCGTATGTCAAAACATTCTGAGTATGGATAACCCCAAAAACGTCAAACTTTACGATAACATTGTTAGTTGGTAGATTGCATCACCAGTTTTTTCAAATCCTGAAACTTAAAAGGCAACCTACGTACTTAGTATATAGTGTTTGCTCGATAGTTATGTTAGGTTTTAGATATCGCCTGTGTCCGCAGAGTCCATAGAGTATGGATATATCTAAATAGGTAATGTGGCCTCTTATGACAATCATTGAGCCACATGAATTGCACCAATCGAAGACGAGTTAAAAGAAACACAGTAATGAACGAACTAATATGCTCATGTTTGGCATACTAGCCAAGATTAGCAGGTTAGATCTCGAAACCTGTTCGATAAGCTCTGTTATATGCTTTGTAATTTAAATCTACTACTGTATCTCTTCTTTTGTAACCCCTGTTTTCAACAAACAACTGTACTAGTGAAAATTTGAGCCAGTATGCATTTACCTGTTTACCAACATACGTTTTTCCGGCTGACCAAATGGCAGGGTATACACTTAGCACTCATTGATTAACTGCTGGGCGAATTTTTTTTGTTTGTTTTTACTTTGATCCCCAAATGTTGCTGGATGTGGTTCTAAAAGAGAAACGTTGGGTTATAACTTAAGTCATACAATTTAAACATAAATAGTTTAGCTTACATTCAGTTCCGACTCGTGAAAGAACGCCTTATCACAGTGCGGGCATTTATGACTTCGCTGCTTTCTGTGACGTTGCTCGTGCATATTCAGCTGATACTTGGAACTAAATTTTTTCTCGCACATTGAACACTCAAATGTTTTCTGCAAACGATAGATTGTTAGAAAATGGTAAAGCATATACACAACACCGATTTTCAGCATACCTCAAAATGTGTTTGTCGATGTCGATAGAGTATGGATTTTGATTTGAATTCCTTATTGCAAATGCTACATGTTGGAGTTTTATTCACCTTCTGGAAAATTTTAAGAAAAAAAAATTCATCATACGTCAATAATCACATTAGCTCAAGCAAGTCTATACCGTTGGAAAATTATTTTACCTCGTGTGTTTTCATGTGCATGCGAAGCATTCCAGGCCCGCGGAAGCTTTTATGACAAATTTCACATTCTGGTTGTTTTTTACAATTTGCCTGAAATAGAATAATAAACATACTATTAAATTTTCCAAGTTAATGCACATCGCTAAATCTTCTATTATATAAAAGTCACCGTTGTCTGTATATATATATATATATATATATATCTATATATATATATATATATATATATATATATATATATATATATATATATATATATATATATATATATATATATATATATATATATAGATATATATATATATATATATATATATATACACTTATATATATATACATATATATATATATCTCTTATATATATATATATATATATATATATATATATATATATATATGTATGTATGTATGTGATCGCATCACGCAAAATCTACCGGGCCGATTTACACCAAACTTGGCAGGAAGGTAGCTAATTTTCCACGATTGAATGATCTGATTTTCGTTTGTTGATATCTCCAATCCTCCCTACCCCTCCCGAACACCTACCCTCTAAAATTAATGAAAAACAATTATAGCTCCACCATTAGTGATTGGATTTTCATAAAAAATGATAAACATGCTGCTTACGTAGGAACATAGCATGGATTAAAATTTCATCTTTCTAGGGGAAGGGGAAAGGGGGGCTCCCATACTACCCCCTACCCTAAAAAAAGGGTTAAAATGCAATATGGGTATCAATTTCGCAGTATTTATGGTTTCTGAATCGAATGGCGTCACTCATAATGTTCAATCTTAGCCCAGTCTCCCTTTACCCTTCTCCTCTTCAGTAAAAAATAGCAATGCTCAAAACTAAAAATGTTAATTCTTATCACACGTATGCAGCATTTTTTTTCTAATACCCTCCTTCCCTTTCCCCCTTCACAATACAAGGCACACAATACATAGGTATACTTTCCCCCTTCACAATACATAGGTATACAAAAAGATGAAAAATAATAATAATTCAACAATTATGGAATGGATTTTTACAACATTTGGTACACATACTACTTCAACATGTAGCCATATTGTGATAAAATTTTATCCATTTGGCGGAAGGGGTAAGGGGGACTACCATCGTACTCCCTGGCTCAACAATGGTTACAATGCAATATGGGTATCAATTTCGTACAATTTGGGGTCACTAAATCGAATGGTCACAGTTTGTGTGCTCAATCTCATCTCTCCTACGTAGCAAATATTCTCAATTACACAAAATCTGTCTAATCAATTCAATCAAACATAATTATAAGAAAGCCAATTTTTCAAGTTTGAAATGTCCAACATTCTTATGCTTCCTTCCTGCCTACAACTTTCTATCACTTGAACGATATAAAATATCTAAAAATTTATGATGACATCCACCTTACGACAGATGCGACGGGTTTAAAACAAAGACACTATTTGACACCGTTAATATCGCGGGATGATGGTAGAAGTGCTCTTAAATAATCGTCGATTATCTGTTGTCCTGGTCCAACAGAGGTTTGGGCACAGTTTTTCTCATGCTTGCTTTAATAGATTAATTTTAAATGCTTGCACTAAGCTGGAAGCATAGTTAGGTAATGTATGCAATATGTATATTTACATGGTTTCGTCGACTAAAGGTAATACTAAAATTTTCAGCACATAGCAAAATTTAAGATTGTTAAACTGAAAACTGATACTGAATGCAAACACTCTTCCGTGTGGAATTTATTTCTACCCGGAAGAAATCGGGTTAATCAGCTAGTTTCTTTATAATTATTAGATAAAAGTCCACTTTTCATCTTTGTTGTGTAGTCTAGATCACATTGTATAATCTACTCTTTCTATTTACAAGAGTCCTGCGTAAAGCCAGGTTTAAAATAAAATGTTTTAGGGCAGTTCATGATCATAAAAAGATGAGTTTCAATAACAGAGTTTTACCACATTTCAAAGAGCTTGGGATTAAACACGTGTGTAAATTGTGGTGATGAGCTCATTCAATCGTAGAGCAGGAAATAATGACATTCAAGCAGCCATAATTACCTTAATCCAATTTGCATGTGAAGACATGTGCATTTGTAACCATTTGGGCTGATTGAATTCCTTATGGCAGAGATTGCAGACGTACCGGCCTGGACTAGGACACGATGTTTGGAACGTGACGAAATCCGCTGTTGATATAACAAAAATAAGTTAACATTTTTTTAAGCACATTTTTTAAATGTCTTAAGCTGGCAAGAAAAACATTCTATTACTTGTGTCCGCACCTATCTGTTTTTCCTCTTCGTCTGTTTCTTCGCATTCCGTCTGGGCGTAATATTCTATCTCAGTGTCATCGATTCCACCGTCCTCTTCTATCATTTCGTCGGTTTCAACTGTTTCATCATCTGCTATCATGCAATCGTTGTCGTCAGGTTCTTCCAACTTTTCTTCCTCCATGTGCGCTTCTTCCTCACTGTCCTCTAACTCTATCTGCTCAGGTTCGTGACTTTCCAAGTGAGCGTGATGATGCATCATATCCGCAGGATGCATGTGCAATGATTCAGCAGGTAATGCAGTGTTTGGGCCAGTTACCATCACTGGCATCGATGCTACTGTAATGGGAATGAAAACAGATTATAAAGGTTCCATATACAAAACTAACAGCAACAGAAGTTACCGTTTTCGAGGTACTGTGCCTCAGTTATTTCCGGTTGCACAATGATTTCACAGCGATCGTCAGCCGTTCGCTGTATTTGTAAGACGTGGGCCGGGTGTCCGTTTTGTGTTATCATTTGCACAGTATTGTTTGGACCCTGTATAAATTGCCCAATCGAGGTAGCTTGAAACTGTGGGGTCGTTTGTATAATCTGCTGTCCGGTAGCCGTTGTGATGATATGGCCAGCATTAATTATCTGCGCACCAGCATTGATTAATTGTGCGCTGGTCAGTATCATAGCTGGCGCGGCTACTGGAGCCTCAGCTTGGATGGCTTGTACGTCTGTTCGCTGAATATGGAGTTCATGCAACTGTTGTGGTACTAATGCTGGCGCCATTTGTTGGAGTTTTGGTGGGCTTAAGCTCATTTTCGGCATCTCTACGGGTATAACATCTTTCGGTTCTGGTTCCTCTACTACCGTTATGCCTTTGATATACTGTCTTAACGCAATATCAGACTTTTCCACACGCGTTTTGAACGCATGGCATCTGCTCACCTGATGTATGCATTGCACGCAAATTTTGTCTGGCCAGCCGTCCATATGTTCAATCTAGAAAAGATTTATACAAATTATCATCTTACTACATATAACTTATCATAGCAAGGCAATTATGTATGCTACAGACCTGTATTTTAGCAATTTCCATGAGCATTTCAGCTACCATTTCCCCGAACAGGGGTCGCATTTCTTTTTTCACCACCAAGCAAATGCGACAGATCTTATCTAGCTCGATATTCTTCACCGTTAATTGTTCCATGTCGGTCATGTTATCGGATTCACTTTCGCAGAACTTGTCCCACACTGTTTTGCTTTGCAGTTAAACACTTTTTTGTGAGGTTTTTCTCCGACAGTGCACGCTCGACACTGGTGGTCTACACACGCCCTGCGATCAAGCTGTTACTCCGGTTCGCAAAAGCATATAGTACATCGTTTAGATAATACTGATACATTAAACTCCGAACTCCTCTACGACAAATAGCAGGGACACCAAGTTTGCAGCATTTATCGACAATTTTATTCTACTCCTCGATGTAAACAAAAGTAAAAACTTTTATCAATCGCAAGTTGGCAAACATGGCAGCGTCCAAGATTACTATAGCGAAGCAACACTTTATTCTCAAGGTTAGTTCAAGTAGAGCGGTTTGACAGACGATCATAGCCCAAGCGCCATCTTGGAATCCACAGTTCCAAAACAATCATTGGCAGACAAATACCCCCAAAATGATTACTACTCAGGTGGGATCATTCCGAACAAACGAAAAGGATTTGATTAGAAAAATAAAGGAAAAGTTTGACAATCGCTTTGAGTTAAGCTTATGTTTTCAATTTGCTGGTTGTTGTTTCCAATAGTGTGAAAAATGCCGTATTTTTCTTGTTCAGCTACTTTTTGCCAGAATAACGCATGGAATGAAAGAAAACGTGGGGTCGATGTTATATTCCATCAATTTCCGGCAGAAGATGAAATGAGTCGTAAATGGTTTCAATTTTGTAGTCAAGAAGAGAATTGGGTAAAAGAGTAAATGAGGCCCCGGCCGCCATGTTTTCGATCGTGGGTACACCTCTTGTGGACGTTTAAACTGAATGTATGCAATTGGTGATACATTAATTCGTTAAACTCAACCTACGAGTATTTGAACCGTAGTGTGTACCGTTAATTTCGGCTACGCAATCAATGTAGGGGGTGCGGTATGAGGGGGGCCCACGGGCCCCCCTTATTTCTCAAAACTATAACAAACTCTCTTTTTCAGTAGACCTAGCGCAGTCCGCTCGCTGCGCTCGCTACGGGCGCGCCGCCGTTTCCAACTCATTTCTTCGACTAAACTCATTGTTTCATGCTGTCCATCATGTGTGGTATAGTTTAGTTACTGGTAACTTACAGTAACTTAACACCTTGTTGACGGGAGACGAAGATCTTCGTCTGTTTTTGACTTAACGTTGAGGACGGAAAGACGGACATGTACGTTGTACACATACCACCTTGTTGGCCCCGGTGACAGCAGCTAGTGTTGAGAAAAAAACGCCCGTCAACAAAGTGTTAACATGTAAAAGTATATTAACCTGCATTCAACCTCCACTGCGTGATTAGTTTAAACCGTTATGTTCTTTTAAGCGAGCCGTTAGCGATCAAATATTTGAAAAGTATGCATGCGTCGCGCTTTGCATAGCTTCAGGCGCTTAATGTGAACCAGTAGGAAGAGGAGAATCTAGCCCGGGGCCTCATTTACTCTTTTACCGAGAATTGGATTCCATCTAAATCTAGTGCTGTTTGCTCAATTCATTTTACAAGTGACGATTATCAATTAGAAAAGTCGCCTTTGATGAAACTAAACAATAATTTTCGGAGATTGAAACCAACAGGTATTTTAAATAATACTAAAATAAGCATAATGGAATTACAATTTGAAACAGAGCTGGTCGGTATAGCCAATAAATATCAATTTCTAAGCCTTTCTCTCGAACTTTCCTCTATTTACACTTGGGATGTGCACATACGCCGGACACCCATATATCTTCAGGTGTCCCAAATCAGGTTTCCTTCCAAACCGTTTTTCTTACGGGATTGAACCAACAGATCGCGACGGAAGTCTATTTTGCAAGTTTCCGGCTGTAATCACCGCCTCACCCCAGTACCGCTTGTTCAGACCTGCATCTAATAGCATGTCCAGGTCGTCCCCATGTCGTCCAACCTCATTCACTATATCGTGGATCGATGGCACCAGGATGGCTTCGAAATATATATGATGTTCTCAGTAAAGTTGTGGCCAATGATATTTTGTCGGCCGACAGGTCCGCCAATTTTTCTGTAATTTTTCAAATTCTAAGATGATGAAATGAATTTTATTATTTTTCTTAGATGAAAGCCACAACACCGAGTTTATAAAGTCCAACTTTGTTGACAAATAAAATCGGATGCGTCCATCCGATAAAATCAAATGATTTTGATTTTATCATGCGAATAGGCCCTTCCAGACGATGGCAATCTTTTCGGCAATCTTTCGCACACATTCAAACATGATTGTCAGCCATGTGCAAAAATGGTGGATTCTGTCCATACGATGGCAATCAATGTTCATCAATGTTTCCAACTATGTTCAAGGTTTCTAAACATTTTTTATGGCCTAAAGTTATCTTGGTAAAATATGTATCAATAGATAGTAACAACAAATGGTAACTAGTTAACATCACAAAAGTGAATTTAATTAGTGGCATGATAGAAAAACTGAACCAACACTTGCCCACATGAAACTGACTCGTTCTACTTAATAATTTACTTAAGGTTCGTACAGGATATAGCTTAGCTTCGTTAACTTGTTGAATGCCAAATGGATCGCTACCAACATTGCTCGTCAATGTTCCTAGCTTATCCATTGACCCATGGATAGCTCGCTAATTCGTTCGGCAATGTTGCTTGGCACACACATACAGTCAACGAAATCGTGTACGAATACGGTAAACGTCAACATTGCCGAGAAACATTGCTGTCGTCTGGATGAACCTAAAGCAACCCGTAGACGTTGCGAACTTGTACGCGCGAACAATTTGACAACCAGGCATTGCCTATGTAAAGGAAAGGAAAGGAAGATATAAGAGGAAATCTTCCTTTCCTTTCCTTAACATAGGCAATGCCAGGTTGTCAAATTGTTCGCACGTACAAGTTCGCAACGTCTACGGGTTGCTTAATAAATCGTGCGAACCTTGCCGCTGTCAAATCCCATACCGGGCCGCTACACGAACCGAAAACTCCAACCGAGAACTCAAAAACCGTATAAGTTTACGTCAAAATCTTCTCGGTTCGTGTAGCCGCGTTTTGTGGTACCAATTCTGTGAGCCACGCTACACGAGCCGCAAACTCAAAACTTTGCGGCGCAACGAGGTTTTTGTTTTTGATTTTTCAGTTAACTCAAAAATCTTCCTTCAAAGCAAACAAGATCTTATTTCAATTCACACAAAAAGTAAAAGATGGATAATCTGTTGAAGTGTGGCTAACTACCCTATCGCGGGTCATCGAGTTGAGTACCCAAAACTTGCAACAACGCAACAGGCGTATTGTGCGGAGGCAAGAAGATGGTAACCGTTTGCTGGACAATACTGTAGCAGAGCAAGCAAATGAAACTATAATTAACTTTCTTCGCATGAAGAAGGAAGATTTTGATGTTCTCAAGTTACATAAAAAGTGGTAGAATAAAATATTTTAATCTTTATCATTAAACTTTTTGAAACTTTTAGATTTTGGAATCAGTTGGTGGGCCGGACTTTGCGAACCCCTGATCTACAGTGAATTTATAATTGATATTCTAGCTATAAAATAACAAAATATTAACTAACCGTAACTACAAAAGAAACACGTAAATTTATCACCATATGTTCGTTTATTTTGTTTTTGAGATTTGTTATGTTTATATTTATTTCTTTTTCGTCTTCTTCTTCTGACGCATTTGAGTTTTCGGTTAGCTGCCAAAAACTTCTCGGGTGCAGTTTTCAGCTCACGGAGCTGAAAAGTTTTTGACGTAAACTTCTCGGTTGTTCCCCTCTTCTCGCCGAGAAGTTTTTGAGTTTTCGGGTCGTGTAGCGGGGCTCATACATTTTCGCCAGTCAAAACCAGACGTGGTACAGACTGACACTAGCCTAACCGTGGAACTATCCGCTTGCTAACACATGGTTGTCCTTTTGTTGGTAAACAAAACTCAGAGTGATTGTCAAAAATCAACTTCAATATGGCTGCCACTACCAGGCCTTTGAGCTCACCTCCTTCAGGACCCACCTTGGTCTGTACATCGTGTGATTGAAAACATCGCCCCCATTAAAACACCGCGCATTGTGTACAAAACATCGCGTGATGCCGTTTTTGTCACGCAACCAACATATTTCCCGGGTTCCATCAGAACTCTGATGATACCATGAAAAATCCCAACTAACAATTGACAAGCATCTTTGGAACATTCTGTCTGATCTTTAGAACGTTTTTCCACCTTCCAATAAACTGCTACATTAGGAAGTGTAAACCCAGCCGTTTGAGTTTTGACAACTCATGGAGGCGGCCATTGTTACCGACGGTCAAACCCGGTGAAAAAGTATAGCGATATGAAATAAAACAAAACGGTGAATTTAAAATAGTTTGTAGTTCCACTTGACGATCTTGCATCTCCCACTCTTTGGGATCAGCCACTGCCCAACTAACAATTGACAAGCATCTTTGGAACATTCTGTCTGATCTTTAGAACGTTTTTGCACCTTCCAATAAACCGCTACATTAAGAACTGTAACCCAGCCATTTGAGTTTTGACAACTCATGGAGGCGGCCATTTTTACCGACGGTCAAACCCGGTGAAAAAGTATAGCGATATGAAATAAAAAAAAACGGTGAATTTAAAATTGTTTGTAGTTCCACTTGACGATCTTGCATCTCCCACTCTTTGGGATCAGCCGCTGTATTTCCACCGGTCTCGCTTGTCATTTAGTTGCAACTATTATTGTCCAACCTATTAGAGGGGAATATGGATCATTTTGTTCAAATCTTTTTATAACTAGTATTGTTACTTACTTGTGTTGGTGTTTGCTGCTTCTGAGACTCGAACTGCTTGGGACAAGAAGAGGTATGTTGTTGTCGGCTCACCAAATCACATGAGCCACGCTCCGCTTCGACGATTGGTAGCTTAATTGACAATATCTATCAACAAACATTTTCAACAGGTGATGACCACAGTTGGCACAACGAAAAGCACCAGCCTGTAAAAGTAGCCGCAATACATCTGTATGTATCTGTATGCTGATGCACTGCTTTTGCTTTGATTCATTATATGCTGCCACCAAACGATTAAATTTTTCTTTTTGATCTTGGTTTTGCAGGTGCGTTTTGTGGATCAAAATTTGGTTGCTTGCTTTGGGTAATTCCGTGGAGATTCATGTCGGCGCATCACTTGGTGGAGCATCATTTTCATTGTGTGTTTCATTGATTTGGCTACTTTTCCAAATCCGAATGGTGCTTTTCATAATTCCATGGAATGATTGTGAATTGAAAACTGAAAAGTGATTTGCTATTGGGTTTTTTTTAACTACACTATTGTGATTTACATTTTGTTTATTGGTTTCTCTAGTGTTTATGTATACTAATTAACGATATTTCTTTTATGTGTAGAAATATTTGAAAGTCAAACTCTAATTAAAATGAATCGGTGTCGTTATGGAACGAAAAACCAATATTTTGTATTTATTGTGTATGTTGGATGCCCATATATGTTACATGTTTATATTATTCTTTTGATTGATTAGTAGTTTCTTAACTTACTCCACTAATGAATGAGATTAACGTATAAATAGATGTTGACCCTCCTCATCTACTTCAATGGCCGCAAGCTTGTATTTTATTTCCCTGGTATTGGTTCCACTCAGTGAGGTAAACAAACCTAGTCAAACATTTAGGCCAGTAGGTTCACATAGATTAACAAACGCCCTTCAAAATCAATGTGTGGGAATTCAAATTATATTCGCCTTCGGTAGTACAATTTAAACAACCATGTTTCTCATTGAAGTTTGTCACACCTGAAAACGGACGTAACAAAGATGAGTAAAGTAACAATTAGAGAGAAAGAAAGTCTTACCTTTAATAAATGCTCGTGCCGCTGCATCAGCTATAATTGCACGAACTTTTATCTCATGTTACACTTCGTTGATGATGGCTCCGTAATCAAAGTCGTTAAGCTCCTGCAGACATGTCTTAGGAACTCTTCGACCCTTAGCGGCTTTGACGAGCCGCTGAAGATTGCCACCGAGCCACTTCTGGTAGCTCATGGATGTTCATAAGAATCGACCAAAACGTGTTCAGGCCACGTCTGTGTAGTGGCAACCCATCGATACATAAATTTAGAGATATCGACATTTCACATTGCTAGAAATAAATAATAATTCAACATCACGAATGTGTTAGCGCATTCGACTAGTATTTCAATCATCTTACCTGAATCGTTTGGACAAACTACATAGGATGGCTTTGTGCCAATATAGACCACCATTCACTGCAATAATGTTCGCGACGGTCTTATTAGATTTCAAAAGAGTACAATCGTTCTTCGGCAGCTGATTCTCTCGTAAAATATCTAATATCTTGTTCACAATCGAATTAAACAGATTTTGAACAACTGCCAAAAACCTTATACATTCCTCCATCGTCATGTTGTACTACTATCTAAGCTATCTACACTGCTCACGTTATCCGGTAAACCATCGATTCTTGAGATTTCGTCTTGACCGTGATCGTCTCCAGAACGCGTTTCTTCTTCCGAGGCCTCCTTCGACAACTAGATCGAAGACGATCAAAGAATCATCATTAATCTCTAGCTGACCCACACTGGTACTAGGAGCTTCTAAAATAAATAATCATTTATTTAAATTTCGCATTCAAATATTGAGCAGCACAAGCACAAACACTTACGATCCATTCCACAAGAATGTTGGCTCTCCTGATCAAATCTTTTCCCATTCACTTTGTACAAATTACCTGAACGCTTAAGCTGCCCTAGAAAGTTGTTTTTGTATGCCATTTTCACTAGTTATGGACACCACTTTTGATAAAATCAAAATTTCCGAAGTGCTGGAAGCTTGCAACGTTGCTTCCGATTTTGTTTACAAATTTGTGTGATGCGGTGGAAAGGGAGAGGCACAGTGGAATTGCTTCCTTAGTCGTGCGCTCTCGCTCTCGCACATGGTATAAACATTGAATGTTCCAAAGATGACAGCTCGTGGTTACCTCCCAGGTGACAAAATTGACGGTTATTTTTGAAAAATGCAGTGAAATTGCCCTAAATCCCACCGATGTTTGAATGTATGGGTGCGGAATTTCGTATCGCCGTGTACATACACGGACTGATGAATGTTTTCTTCTTGAACATTTTTCTAAGCTGGCTGTGCACCAGTTTTGAGCTGTCATTGGTGTTTTCATTTGGTAATGTGACTGTGCATCGTGCGGACTTGTTCAGCGTAAATAAAAGATGATAATCTTTATTAATCACACATGTTTTCACGGAATAACATGAAAAGAGGTAAGAGAAGCCTTTTTCCGGAAACATATTTAGCATCATCATCATACGTCGGTCGAATGTAGGTGTTGAATGAAAAAACGTCAACAAACCAGAGGTTTGTATCAAAACTTGTTGACACGACGGGAGTGAATAAATCACAACCGTTGAAGGAAGTTTTGTTTAAAATGTTCCATCTCTTGAACTTCATATTCGATATAGGGTTTTTTGAGAAGTAGAACTTCGCACAACGAACTTGGTGGCTTCGGGAATTCTCTACAAACTCGCAACAAACAAGGAGAATGTGCTGATGAACGATGTGATCGCCATCGTTAGTTCGGTGCATATCTGGGTGAAATTCTGGGCACATACAATACATCAGTACGATTATCAAGGACGGTCGGAAGTATTGTCGGCGTCACGTCAGTAGATGTTGGACGTGGTACAGGAGAATTTCGCGATAGGTACGGCACTTCCGCCGCAGGATACCAAAATGGTACTGGAGTCACTATTGACAAACGTGAAGTGTTACATCCGAAAAGAGTTTAACATTGAAAAGGTTCGTAAGATGCAGGGGACAAGCTTATTCATTTTCCTATTTTTCTCGTTTTGGATTTCATTTGAGCTCACCCTTACCACCACAACGAAACACGAGGCTACGGTTGATGACACTTTGGCGCCGGGGAAGCTGATCAAGTTCATTACAGATGCTAAACACAAAGTGAAATTCCAACAAAAAAATGCTGTCCTGCGATTCTACGATCCATCACTTGAGTGCCACAACCTTTAATCGGGGTTGTTTTCCTTCACGCTGCCGTTCGAGCTGGAGCCGCACGTTATTTTGGGTTTGCGGGATCTCGTCCTTGGGTCCGACACCGAGATGGCATACGCCGGGGCACTCTGTTTGATTTATCACACCAATCTGGCCAAACTGTCACTGAAGCTTGAAAATGCGCGACGGTTGATGACCAACACTTTTACCAAACCGAAAGCTCCGCAGATGATCGTGAAACAGATTGGCTGGCAGGAGTCGATTGCTCGATTGTTGAACAAAAATCGGATGGAAAACCGCGTCCACGGAGGCGCGAGGGAGCAAAATCAGGGTAATATTTTGATCGACATGGATGAGGTGGTCAAACGTGAAGGTGAATCGTCGGCGATCAATGGTGCTGGCGACGATCTGATGCGTACACGTACACGACGGTGGCGGTAAGCATGGACCGAAATCGTTCATGTCTGAGGAGGCAATGGTGATCAAGGAGCAGGAGGATACGGTGTAAGATGCGGTGGTGAAGAATATCACCTCTTCGATCACTTCCGTCTACTTGGTGACAAACAGGACGCGATCGGTTCGCTAACGTTCGCTAAGTCGTAAGAAAAACTCGTCGCTCAGCAGCAGCAGCGAGGAGAATGTTTCCTCTCGATAATCGGGTAGGTCGGTGATGAAAGATGTTACTTTCACAAAGCGTAGTGAAAAGTTGGATAGCAGCGCTGGAAACAGTGTCGAGTCGCCGGGTGTGAAGTACGCTGAAGAAAATGACGCAGATAACCTCTTGTGCCTTGTAACGAGCAGTTTGTGGCTAGGTCAGACTGCATTAGCTTAACCATGCTCGCATCGTAGTTTGCGCTTGCATTCTCGAGATGGGTATTTAGGCTGGACTGATCGATCTTACTTGTCCTGCGGCACCGATAGAACGTAGCCCAATTGCCCTCTGGCATACGATCCAGTGGAAAAAGTATTCTATGAAGCTACACGACGGAGTGATTTCGCTGCACTGTCATGGTACTCCTGCACAGCATCAGCAATGACTGGACTGAAATGTCCCACCTGCGTCTCTTTCTGCGAATAACATATTTCCACATCTCTCTCGATTCAGCCGTTTGCACTGTACCAAAAACAACATTGTGGTTCGAAGATAAACAGAGATGCGACTCTAATTTTCTCGACCAGAAGGCGGATTAAACAGCGAGTGGATCAGCAGTATGAAAGCCAACAACACGTTTACCCAGGGCCAAGCAAGATTGTGATGAGGCAGTTTATCGATTATGGTAAGTTTACTGATTTATTTGCGTTATCGCTTCAGCACTCGATAATTTTTATTTGGAAAGTGTTATTTGCAACCGTCCAGCAGGTTTCAACAACTAATGCCGGAAGGTTTCTGCATTGCTCGTATTGACCGTGGTGGATCGTTTGCTGCTTGTAGAGGCTATGATTTCGGAAACGAGACAGGACATACAAGCCAAAATAATGCTGGAAAGCCAGGGTAGGCCAATATTTCCAGTGACTGTATCGACGAGGGATGAACTTTATGCAATGATGATGCAGACGCTCTGTTCGCCGCAAGATGCAGCTAACCCTATGATACAGGACGAGCAGCAAGCTAGGAAGCAGGTTTACTCCATGGTAGCTCGATAAATGCAGTGTTTGCGATTTTGTTGAATTCGAGTTCATCGGGGAAGATTATCCTGTTTGCAAGCAAGGTAAATGTAAACAGGTAATTTTTTGTATATTTGTACTTTTCTATATTTACCTTTTCGTATTTTTCGTTTCATGACTACGAATTGCAACTAGACGGTTTTTGGAACACGCGAAGAAACTATTCCAGAAAAACTGCTGAGATTGTTAAAATAAATCCTCTGTTTGAATTCGAATTTATATTTTGTTTTGATTTGATGGCTTTGAGCTGTCAGTTCCGGAGTTGGGATGGAAGGGTTCAATTTATAATAGTAAGGATCGGATCAGTGCACCCACGGTGGGTTCATTTTTCACGCACACACTTGCAATTTTGGCTTAATAAGTCTGCTATTAATCTTCTATGCAGCCCCTTTCTAAGCCTGGCGAAAATTATCTAAATCGTGTTTTCTGTCACTTGGGCTGGGTTGTCCTCCACTTGTGTCATCAGGCCTCGGGCCTGGGTAAAGGGAGGACGTTTTTATATGGGAGCTTGCACGCGGTAGAACGATGGAGGACGTTCGAGTAGTCGAATAAAAAAGCAAATGGGGATGTGTGCGTGCATCAATTTGTGCTATTTGAGAGTGTGTGAGTGAAAACGAGCAGCCCAGGTTTATGTATGTAGTTGTGATACGTGGTTTCTTTCGGGATAGTGGCGCAAAATAAACATGTCAGACTCCAATTCGAAAAACTATGAAAAATTTATTTAATATTCAAATTTTTGATTGAGGTTTCATACACTTTACACAAAAATGTCCGCCGCATACTCAAGGTAAGACAGCACTCAACACTTTTAATTATTAAAGTCTAATAATACTTACGGTACAAAAATTACAGTTGCTTTTATCACTAAAGGAACCCGGCACTCCAGGGCCACCGGAGATCGCGAAGGAGTTCCATGCCATCCGCAAAATGATCAGCCATCTCGAAGTGCGAGCCGATCTTCCAAACAGCCAGCTGGAAGTCCTTCGTACCCCGATATTAAAACTTTCCATCATGATGGGACAACTCCCAGCACTTTGCGTCAATCACTTTAGTCTTTTAATGATTCTTTTCTCCTTAAACTTTCGGTCCGCGCCGTTGGTGCACAACCGTGTTAGTCCGACTTGCTCTTGACTACAAATGGCGCTTTGGACTTGTCAAATTTCCGCCGAATCGTCGAGCAATTCTAGTACCAACACAAGGAAACACACGAGTGTACAGACACGAGCTACCATGTTTCATACACCATGTGGGATTGAAGCGGTACGTTCATAACACAGAAGAGGAAGATAGCAAAAAATAGCCTGGGCGTGTAAGGGAGAAAGCATGCGCCGAGTCTTGTACACAACATCCAAAGTATAGGTCAGGAGTGGTTGCGGATGGAGGAAAGTACTCGAAATCGCCTAGCGGGAAGTTTTTCCATGGCAGATTGCTGGGACTCTTGCTGGAACTACATAGTACCAGCAACAATGTCAATTTCTTTCAACCGGGTATTGTTAAGGCTGATTCGCACGTCGGCAAGTGCAAGCCCCGCGGTACAAAATGAGTGCTTGCACACAATTTCCACCCGTTTCACTGACTGTTTTACCCCTAGTAGCAATTTTGAGTGGCAAATGTATTTCCGTCTCACTCCAGCGCACGGTCGAGCCTACAGCGCTACCTACCGTCGCTACCGCGACTCGTCTCCCTCGTCCATCAATTGACCCGAACTCTGAAAAGTTCTTGCCCCTCTACGTTTCCTTCCTATCCCGCGCCTATCAATGAGATTGGCGTTGGCTGTTCGTCGTCGATTCACCTTCGCCCCATTGATCCGCACTTCCTACCCCACCCTAGAATGAATCGTTCGTCAAACCGAACTGTTATGCGTTTTGCCCCTCTACCGTTTCGTCCCTATCCCGCGCCTATCGATGAGATTGACTTCAGCTGTTCGTCGTCGATTCACCTTCACCCCATCGATCCGCACTTCCTACCCCGCCCTAAAATGATTCGTTCGTGCAAGTTTTGTTGTTCTCGTTACCTTTTCACGGTAACCAACACACTTTTTTAAATTAATTTAGCGTGTTGCTTCTTTGTTTTTTTGGGGTATGAATCTGCTGAAATTGAAAATTGAAAATTGTTTGAAGAATGAAAATAGGTCAAGGCCATAGGAACGTTTGCTTAACGCTCGAGGAATCGGAAAGTTTGCACGGGTTGAACGAACTTTCCTAAAATAATATCAAATATAGAATAGTTAACTTTATTTCTACAACATAATTTTAAAATAACTAACAACAATGAAAAATGTTATAAAAAGTTATAAAAAGGATCGAAGGATGCAGCTTCGGCCTTTTTCCACAATTTGTAAACCCACATACATTGTGTGGCCATCGTTCATAATCTGTATTGTCAGCTTTCATTTGATAAAGTACAAAAAATGCGGACTTGTGTACAAATAGTAACGGTTTGAATAACCATTCTGCGCCTTTTCGGCCAACACTTGATTGGCGAACATAAATAGCACTTATAAGACAAACAATTTTTCTAAATACTAAATTGTTCATTTACTTTTGTTGCGTTTAAATTGCAGAGGTGGTGGAATAAAAAAGAATAACCAACTTTGTATTCTTGTCAGTTCAAACTTTTCGTGCGAAGCTTCTTTATCTTAAATATGATTTGAAAAATATTTAAAAAAATACTTTCCTGAAAGTAAAGTAAAATAAAGATCTAGATAAAGTTAAGTGAAATTAAGATCTCGTCGAAACTAGGGTAGGTTTTGTATGTAGTAAAATAATGTGTAGTAATCAGAATTCATAATTTTTAACTATGCAAATTGAGATAGGCAAAATGTGTTAGGCTAAAGGTAAGGTAATTTTAGAAACCGACCAAAACGAGAAATAACAACTTGACTATTTAGTTTTTTTTGTTCACACTCTTTATGGCAACTGGTTTTTAATTGACCCTGTCTATATAGTCGGTCTATTGTGTGAGATATTTTTTTAAATATATGTCAAGCATTTCCAAACTTAGATGCCTCTTATACGACGTGCTAATCAATTAAAAAATGTCATTTATACAAAAAGCACATTTCACGTTTATGTCTGTAATGATTTTTAACGTTTGATATAATAATCACCATCATTTATGTTGGGCGTGACCTGCAAAAAAGCTTGCTTCCCTGGGAATGGAAAAGTCAGCTGAATGATTGCGATGGAATGCAATGATCCCGAGGAATGGACGACGATATGAACCCGATGATTCGCAGTGCATTATTTGTAGCATAATAGCATGGCTGTAAAGATGTGAATTATAAACACACTTTTTAAAAACAGATTGCTTGCAATATTTGAAATCAATCAGAACAAACAAATCACCTTACCCAAAATAAAGCGCAAAAATTAAAAGCCAACCCGGCGCCAACGACGTCGATGGTCTTTTTAATTCTAAACAACCTCCAAATGAAACAGCTATTCATTATTTCTTTGCACACTATCCGTAGTATGAAAACAAAAAGTTCTGTAAATCGCCTGCGGAATCGTTTGCAGCAGCGACACAAACAAAAGAGTGCGAAAGCGAGCACTATACAATTGGATGCACAACCAAAAAAAAAGCAGAAGCACACGCGTACACTTCGCTGCTTCAAGAAATTTGCCTGTTCCAAATTTTCATCGAACGATACTGGACAGCTTGTAAGTGGCACTTTTTCCAACTACGCGATGGCCTCATGGTAGTGTGCAAGAAGCTCTAACAGGGACACCTCGGGATCGAGACAGATTTGTGTAAGTATCAATAAAAATTATGAATCATTCTCACATATGCAGCCCTAGCAAAAATTCACATTCATAAAAAAAAGTATCCACCAGGCAACTAGACAGCCCGAATCGACCAGAGACGGTGTGGGGAGCGAGAACAACAAGCACAAGCATGAACCGGGTAGAAAAAAAGAAGGCCTGCGGGAAGTACCCCCGAAACACTGCACGAAGTAAACCCAGCCAAATTCTCACTCAATCGGGACACGAATAGTCTGAAAGATTTGGTTGGAAATTGCCGAGGCAAAACCGAAGTTGCCACGACAAAAACGAAAAATGGAGGCCCCTTTCGGGGCCCTCCCTCTTTTTTCCTTCTCTTCCTTCTACACATTTTCATGTCTCGAGCTGTTACGCGGAATTGAACCGCGTTGTTTCCACTCCGGTCTCTGCGCACCTACCGCAAGACCGTCGCTCTTTGTTGAGAACGGTGTGCTAAAGGCCCAATATATATCTAGTGCGTAGTCGTTTGTATGGACTGTATGGGAATGCATCGTTCGCGCTCAACCCGCTCTAGCCATTTAAACCTCTCGCGGAGCGAATTCATATGGCCACCGTAAGAGGCTTTTGCTCTTCGTTTAGCGATCGCTTGCGCTGCGTACGTATGAATGAATGACCGCTCGCGCTGGGTATACCCGTACGGGTACCCATACGTCCGTATTCGACCGCGCTGGGCATTCGACTGGTCAACGATGGCTCGCGCTGGGTTTTCGATCGCTCGCGCTGGGTCTTCGAAGACCCGATCGCGCAGGGCATTTAAACTTCGTATCGTATTGCATTGCGCATGCGCACTTTGATGCACAAACCTCGATTTTTCAGTTCGGATCGGCTGTCGCGGCAACAGATGGGCGCGGTGGCCAGAGATTTCTGGCGGTGGCGGGACGGGGGAATTTCTGCGTTGGTGTAAAAGAGACAAGGCTATCACCATCTCGCTCTTGCCCATTAATTTCCTATCTCGACCCGAAGCTAATGTTGGTAGGGTAGCGGAGAGAGCAAAAGCCGAAAGCCTTCTGCGAATCACTTTTTTTTTTTTGCTCCGGTTCCCGAACGCCGGGCGATCGGCGCCGAAGCTGCGCTCGGCAACCATTCGGGAAAAAATCTTCGAACGGTCTGCCGCGTTCGAAGATTTGCTTCATTCGTATTGGAGAGAGGGAGAATCCAATAGGAAAGTCACTCATTTTTGCTATTAGGGACCCACCCTACCCAACAAACTGCTCCCTAATAGCAAAAATGAGTGACTTTCCTATTGGATTCTCCCTCTCTCCAATACGAATGAAGCAAATCTTCGAACGCGGCAGACCGTTCGAAGATTTTTTCCCGAATGGTTGCCGAGCGCAGCTTCGGCGCCGATCGCCCGGCGTTCGGGAACCGGAGCAAAAAAAAAAAAGTGATTCGCAGAAGGCTTTCGGCTTTTGCTCTCTCCGCTACTTCCCGCAGGCCTTCTTTTTTTCTACCCGGTTCATGCTTGTGCTTGTTGTTCTCGCTCCCCACACCGTCTCTGGTCGATTCGGGCTGTCTAGTTGCCTGGTGGATACTTTTTTTTATGAATGTGAATTTTTGCTAGGGCTGCATATGTGAGAATGATTCATAATTTTTATTGATACTTACACAAATCTGTCTCGATCCCGAGGTGTCCCTGTTAGAGCTTCTTGCACACTACCATGAGGCCATCGCGTAGTTGGAAAAAGTGCCACTTACAAGCTGTCCAGTATCGTTCGATGAAAATTTGGAACAGGCAAATTTCTTGAAGCAGCGAAGTGTACGCGTGTGTTTCTGCTTTTTTTTTGGTTGTGCATCCAATTGTATAGTGCTCGCTTTCGCACTCTTTTGTTTGTGTCGCTGCTGCAAACGATTCCGCAGGCGATTTACAGAACTTTTTGTTTTCATACTACGGATAGTGTGCAAGGAAATAATGAATAGCTGTTTCATTTGGAGGTTGTTTAGAATTAAAAAGACCATCGACGTCGTTGGCGCCGGGTTGGCTTTTAATTTTTGCGCTTTATTTTGGGTAAGGTGATTTGTTTGTTCTGATTGATTTCAAATATTGCAAGCAATCTGTTTTTAAAAAGTGTGTTTATAATTCACATCTTTACAGCCATGCTATTATGCTACAAATAATGCACTGCGAATCATCGGGTTCATATCGTCGTCCATTCCTCGGGATCATTGCATTCCATCGCAATCATTCAGCTGACTTTTCCATTCCCAGGGAAGCAAGCTTTTTTGCAGGTCACGCCCAACATAAATGATGGTGATTATTATATCAAACGTTAAAAATCATTACAGACATAAACGTGAAATGTGCTTTTTGTATAAATGACATTTTTTAATTGATTAGCACGTCGTATAAGAGGCATCTAAGTTTGGAAATGCTTGACATATATTTAAAAAAATATCTCACACAATAGACCGACTATATAGACAGGGTCAATTAAAAACCAGTTGCCATAAAGAGTGTGAACAAAAAAAACTAAATAGTCAAGTTGTTATTTCTCGTTTTGGTCGGTTTCTAAAATTACCTTACCTTTAGCCTAACACATTTTGCCTATCTCAATTTGCATAGTTAAAAATTATGAATTCTGATTACTACACATTATTTTACTACATACAAAACCTACCCTAGTTTCGACGAGATCTTAATTTCACTTAACTTTATCTAGATCTTTATTTTACTTTACTTTCAGGAAAGTATTTTTTTAAATATTTTTCAAATCATATTTAAGATAAAGAAGCTTCGCACGAAAAGTTTGAACTGACAAGAATACAAAGTTGGTTATTCTTTTTTATTCCACCACCTCTGCAATTTAAACGCAACAAAAGTAAATGAACAATTTAGTATTTAGAAAAATTGTTTGTCTTATAAGTGCTATTTATGTTCGCCAATCAAGTGTTGGCCGAAAAGGCGCAGAATGGTTATTCAAACCGTTACTATTTGTACACAAGTCCGCATTTTTTGTACTTTATCAAATGAAAGCTGACAATACAGATTATGAACGATGGCCACACAATGTATGTGGGTTTACAAATTGTGGAAAAAGGCCGAAGCTGCATCCTTCGATCCTTTTTATAACTTTTTATAACATTTTTCATTGTTGTTAGTTATTTTAAAATTATGTTGTAGAAATAAAGTTAACTATTCTATATTTGATATTATTTTAGGAAAGTTCGTTCAACCCGTGCAAACTTTCCGATTCCTCGAGCGTTAAGCAAACGTTCCTATGGCCTTGACCTATTTTCATTCTTCAAACAATTTTCAATTTTCAATTTCAGCAGATTCATACCCCAAAAAAACAAAGAAGCAACACGCTAAATTAATTTAAAAAAGTGTGTTGGTTACCGTGAAAAGGTAACGAGAACAACAAAACTTGCACGAACAAATCATTTTAGGGCGGGGTAGGAAGTGCGGATCGATGGGGTGAAGGTGAATCGACGACGAACAGCTGAAGTCAATCTCATCGATAGGCGCGGGATAGGGACGAAACGGTAGAGGGGCAAAACGCATAACAGTTCGGTTTGACGAACGATTCATTCTAGGGTGGGGTAGGAAGTGCGGATCAATGGGGCGAAGGTGAATCGACGACGAACAGCCAACGCCAATCTCATTGATAGGCGCGGGATAGGAAGGAAACGTAGAGGGGCAAGAACTTTTCAGAGTTCGGGTCAATTGATGGACGAGGGAGACGAGTCGCGGTAGCGACGGTAGGTAGCGCTGTAGGCTCGACCGTGCGCTGGAGTGAGACGGAAATACATTTGCCACTCAAAATTGCTACTAGGGCTGCTTGCACACAACTGCTAGCTACTCTTCACCCACCGTCTTCCTGCTTCACCCCCTATGGCATCCATGGTTCAAATATCTCTCACTCCCCTCGAATCCTAACTACATTTGCCACAGTAGGAAGGTTTGATTAACATCTGGTCAAAGTTTTATTCCGGATATTTTTTGACAATGTTACTGCCGATTTTTAGTTCGATTGATCAATATATACAACCGGACGCACTTACAAATAAATTGTATCCAATCAAAAATATTTTTTTATGGTTTATTTCTTCGCAAACACGTTTTTTGCTCACCAATTAGATTTATTTTTGACCATCGTATTTTTCCATAGTAGCCGTCAGCATTCCTGCTGTCTAAAGACAAATCAGTGTAGTGATGGGATAGCTCCCCAGAAGATTTTTGAGTTAACTGAAAAATCAAAAACAAAAACCTCTTTGCGCCGCTATGTTTTTGAGTTTGCGGCTCGTGTAGCGTGGCTCACAGAATTGGTACCGCAAAACGCGGCTACACGAACCGCAAAAATGTTGACGTAAACTTATACCGGGCCGCTACACGAACCGAAAACTCCAACCGAGAACTCAAAAACCGTATAAGTTTACGTCAAAATCTTCTCGGTTCGTGTAGCCGCGTTTTGTGGTACCAATTCTGTGAGCCACGCTACACGAGCCGCAAACTCAAAACTTTGCGGCGCAACGAGGTTTTTGTTTTTGATTTTTCAGTTAACTCAAAAATCTTCCTTCAAAGCAAACAAGATCTTATTTCAATTCACACAAAAAGTAAAAGATGGATAATCTGTTGAAGTGTGGCTAACTACCCTATCGCGGGTCATCGAGTTGAGTACCCAAAACTTGCAACAACGCAACAGGCGTATTGTGCGGAGGCAAGAAGATGGCAACCGTTTGCTGGACAATACTGTAGCAGAGCAAGCAAATGAAACTATAATTAACTTTCTTCGCATGAAGAAGGAAGATTTTGATGTTCTCAAGTTACATAAAAAGTGGTAGAATAAAATATTTTAATCTTTATCATTAAACTTTTTGAAACTTTTAGATTTTGGAATCAGTTGGTGGGCCGGACTTTGCGAACCCCTGATCTATAGTGAATTTATAATTGATATTCTAGCTATAAAATAACAAAATATTAACTAACCGTAACTACAAAAGAAACACGTAAATTTATCACCATATGTTCGTTTATTTTGTTTTTGAGATTTGTTATGTTTACATTTATTTCTTTTTCGTCTTCTTCTTCTGACGCATTTGAGTTTTCGGTTAGCTGCCAAAAACTTCTCGGGTGCAGTTTTCAGCTCACGGAGCTGAAAAGTTTTTGACGTAAACTTCTCGGTTGTTCCCCTCTTCTCGCCGAGAAGTTTTTGAGTTTTCGGGTCGTGTAGCGGGGCTCATACGGTTTTTGAGTTTGCGGTTGGCTGCGTTCGTGTAAAACAGACAAGGCTATCACCATCTCGCTCTTGCCCATTGATTTCCTACCTCGACCCGAAGCTTGTGGCGCTTGGGTTCCACATCATCTCCTACTTGTTGAAGAGCAGTTTGTTTACGTTTCGGCACCCGAAAAAACTTTGGAAAAAATATCAATTAAAACGGAGTTTGATAACTGAATTACATTTGTGCCGCCTAAAAATAAGTAGTACAACCAAAAATCCGATCTTTCGTGAAGAATATTGCTCGTTTTGTTCGCGTTTGTGATTCGGTTTGTTTAAGTTTTGTCCAGCTGTCGGTTTGTTTACGTTTCGAATTGACATTTGACAAGAGTTAGCGTGACGTCGCGTTTTTCGCTGTTTCTACACTAGCGCGATTTGTGCGACATTTTTTTTGTATGGAGTTCGGCCGCCTGTCAGGCGACGTCGCGTTTCGTAACGGGACGTAGCGCTGTAGTGTGGACCCCGAGTATGGTGTTTCACGGGAAAAAACTTTGCGCAACCTTTAAAAACCAACTTCACATTTTTAAGATGACAAATGGCACCACAAATTGACCTTAATTTGTGGATTTCTGACTTTTCTAGAGTTCGTTTCTGTGCTGTGTTAAGCTGGCCGTAAACGTTGCGAACTTGTTCGCGCGAACAATTTGACAACCAGGCATTGCCTATGTTAAGGAAAGGAACGGAAGATATCTTCTTATATCTTATATCTTCTTATATCTTCCTTTCCTTTCCTTAACATAGGCAACTTGTTCGCGCGAACAATTTGACAACCAGGCATTGCCTATGTTAAGGAAAGGAACGGAAGATATCTTCTTATATCTTATATCTTCTTATATCTTCCTTTCCTTTCCTTAACATAGGCAATGCCTGGTTGTCAAATTGTTCGCGCGAACAAGTTCGCAACGTTTACGGCCAGCTTTATATTCCGTTGTTCCGTACGCGAGCGTTTCAATGCGTTATGCGGGAAAATTTGTGGATTTCTGTCTTTTCTATAGTTTGTTTCTATTGGGTACTTTGTTGCATTGTTCCGTGCTCGAGGGTTTCGCTGGGTTATGCGGGAAGGGTTAGTATGGCAATTGGCGTTGCTTTTGATCCTAGAGGCCCATTTATAGCGTCACTTTTCATCGTAACTATTTTTTTAAATGCTTTAAAACTTTTTATTCCAGAGCAAACTTTTTCCTAGTTTCCTACACAGTTTTTCTTTGGAAAAATTAACAAAACCCCTTATGGTTTTCGCTAATTTAAAACGAAAATTACGAAGTTTTCAAAATGGCCGCTTTTTTAATTCTAATGTTTGTACCAACTCAATCAGTAAACCATGGTGACCATTTGTTTAACACTAGAATCCAAACTGGGGTCATTTTGACCCCAACGCAGTTTTCGATTTTAATATCTCGAAAACGGCTGAATATTTTTACAAAAAAAATAAAGCTTTTCTTAAAATCCAAAGCTATATCTAAAACAAAAATTTCAGATTTTTCTGTGTGACCAGTTCCGAGAACCAACGTGACTATACCTAGAATGCTTTTTAGGGGTCATTTTGACCCCTACTTGTAAAACGCTATGACTTCACTATTTTTGAAATTTTTTTAAATCCGTAAACTGGTACTTTTTAGTATATTTGTTAACTATCTTTTGACGTTTTTGCTTTTACGATGAATTTCTTCATAATTCCGCTAGCTCAATGTATAGCAAAAAAGGTCGAAATTGCGTTTTTTTCAACTTTTATTCATTCAAAATCTTTGATGTCAATCTAGAAAAAAAGTGTGCGCTAGAAAGCTAGTATGTTGAGCAACATTTCAAAAATTAATTGGTATTTTTGCCATTACAAATGACTCCATAAATTGGCCGCAAAGATTAAAAATAACGCCAATTCCCATAGTAGCGCATCGCGCATAACGCTTCGAAACGCTCGCGTACGGAATAACAGAACAAAGCGCAGAACGGAAACTTCATATGGAAAATGTTAAAATCCACATCTTCAAGATCAAGTTGTGGCGTTATTTGTTAATTACAAAATATGATATTATTTTTCAAAGGTGACCTAATATATCAACATCATAGCGCACACTTTTTTTCTAAATTTACATGATACATTTTGAAAGAATAAAAGTTGAAAAGGATTAAAATTCGACTCATAACGATCTTTTTTGCTATACACCGAGCTAGCGAAATGGTGAAGTGGTATATCAAAAAATGAAAAACGCCAAAAGATAGTCAATAAATATACTAAAACGTAACAGTTTACGGATTTGAAAAATCTTCAAAAATAGTGAAGTTATAGCGTTTTCAAAATAGGGGTCAAAATGACCCCTAAAAAGCATTCGGGCAAGTTTCCAAAGCAATGTATTCTAGTGTTAACATTCCGAACCAAAGTTTAACCTATTTTGTAAAAATTAGCAAAGCACTCGGACAAATCTAGCACCGCACAAGTGAAACGGGTTGCTGTGAAGTACAAACAAACCTACACTATTTTCCAACTATCTTTCATTAACACCATCGGTTATGAATAATCCATCAATGGTTTTACTTAGGAACAACCACCCAGTCCGCAAGAATCAGTCGGGAGCTTTAATATTTGTATGTATTGTCCTATCTGTACACGGGCGAGCTGCTCACTCTGCTCCCCTTTCATTCCTCTCCAACACCCCTCTCCCACAAAGTTGATGAGGCGAGATTCTCACTTGGCTCATTCTGCGTCGTTCTCTGTTCAAAGCGTCGAACGGCGCAATTAAAAATAAGCTTTACTACTTTTGTCTCCTTTTTATTTTTTTCCCTCGCTTTCACACCTGCAGCAGGGTACCCCCTGCGATTTACGATGTGTAAATGTGTATAGGTTTAGCTTCAACCATTCGTTCGCACCAGCAGACGCACACCAGCAGACGCGTACCGCGTTTCTGGATTTCTCTTCATTCTTTCATTCGTTTCCAGTGCGTTCACATCCGTGCGATATGATGTTAATATACTCTTCAGTCTATCGCTGCTAGCCGACGCGGTAGCAGGCCATACATTGCATCGGAATTTCGTTCCTGGACACGCTTTATTAAATGTCCGTATCGACCATGAAAACACGCTGCGGTCTCAACCGTACACTTGCCACGCGGTTGCCACCGCCGCAATACCTGTACAGAACATTTCAATTAGAACAAAATTACATATGATCTTCGCTCGGATAAAACTGTTTCCTAAACGTTTCATTATGTTTCTTGCAGTACCTTACAGTCAAGGACAAAGTTTTAGTTAATTTTTTGAATGCAAAAAAAAATTAACGTTTTATTAATTTTATTTATATTGGGTGAAGGCAGCCTCGGAGACGAAAGTGGTGCAAGTAAAAAAGTTGTAATTTATTGTTAACCAAAACTTTGTCGAAGACCGCAAATAGCTATCTTCAACCGTTTGCCCGTTAGAGCCGAAAAACTGTTTCCCTTTGGGTCACGAACAAATCGATTACATCAGTATGTCGTCAGATGATGCACATTCGATTTCTGAAACAAAAAAAAATACTGAAAAATTCTGTATTTGGACTTAGAATTTTTTTTTTGTGATGCCTGAGCGCATCAAAACGTATTTTATATTGGACGCAAGAACGGTGATTGTTGGAGCCAGCGATGGCCTAACGTGTATAGTTTGCTATTTTCAGAAGGAAGGAACGGGATCGACACGCGACGACATCGCACCGCATAGAAGACCCCCGCCGCATGCATGCATGGAAGAACGTGTGCGCAAATCGGACGGAGCACGCATAGCCAACCGACTGAGACTGCATCGTACCAGCGCTGTGGACATACTGCCGAACAGACACGCGCGATAGATTCAGGATGTCAAGCTGGCTAAGGAAAGAAAGAAAGAAGAGATGAGACAGAGAAGAGGCGCGAACGGTGACCGAGCCACGGGTGCACGACCACCAACGCAGAAGTCAATGCGAAGCAATCGCGGGGCGTGGCTGGTCAAAGCTTACGCTCCGAGCTTTTTTTCAAAGCTTTGCCAATTCCTACAGGGCATGAAGGCAGAACCAAAATGGGGCCAGCTAAAAGGCCACTTTTTCACTATGGTGAGAAAGCTTTCACCAGTGAGATTTTGTGGCACTGGGCATAACCTTCATCAACTAGATATTCTCGCTAGTTTGTTTTCGAACGCTGCTGTTTTCGAGAACACAAATGTGTCGCACCGGCAGAGGCAGAAGATAAAGTTATTAATTCATAAATGTAGATAAGTGTGACAAAATTTGACCTTCCGTTTTCTGGCTTGGAGGGCTCCTGACGGCTTAACTGCCTCTTTAACCGACGTTGAAGGCTTCGTTCACTATCGTGCACACTTACGCACACTATTTAAATTTACATGTTTTTAGTATCTTTCCTTTTCTTTCTTGCGCAGAATGCTATCTCTTACAACAATGAACTCTTTTCTATAGCGCCATCTGCTCTCTTGTTACACTAATATGAGGTTAGAATAAATAGCACCCACTATTGGTCGTCATTCAACCGTGAGAAAGGTTTAGTTAGTGTTTGGTAATGAAATGGTGCGTTTGAACGCCGTGTTTGTTTCCAACATCATCCTACTATTTTGCTATTTTGGTTCGGGTTTGCCGACATCGGTTAATGGCGATGACCACCGTGTTTCAGCCCGGGCTCTATACGATATCTTGAATGATGAAAGCTACCGGCTTATGTTGGCAGCCATCCTGGAGGACTACCTTCGAATTAACAGTACCAACAGCTTAGTAGCGTGGAGAAATCCAGCTTTCGCTCACTACGATCAGAAGCTGATAATCGCCTTGCAGAGCCAGCTAGAGGAGGACGATGATACGTACGAAAATGATCAACCACACGCCGACCCAGTTTCGCTGCTGCCTATACATGGTGGTCTCAAATTTGTTACCAACTACTGCGGCCCGGGAAACTGGTCCGTTGATGGAAATACAGTGCAAAATTCATATTTTTCTAACTTAGATCAGTGCTGCAAGCAACACGACGAGTGCCCATATACAATAGTGGATCGTAGTGACTACCGCCGGTATAAAAATCTCCCCTATAAACCACAGTTGTTTACCAGGTAGCGTATAGTGGGTATTGACTAGGCTAGTGTTTTAATACTTATAGTAATAACAAAGGATACCTGTTATTCCACAGACTTCGCTGCATCTGTGACGTGGATTTTATACGCTGCTTACAGAACATTGCAACATTTTTCTCTTATGCAGTTGCATGGATATATACGAAGTTTCAGTCAAATTGCTTCGACTACGAGTATCCAGTGATGAAATGCACCAAGAAAAGGTGAAATTCTTACTTACATACTTACTGAACTTTACATTTTGACCTTGAATTTTGATTAATGTTCCTTACAGAAACGATGGCATTTTCTCCACAGATCGCTGCTTAACCTATTTGGTAAATAATTCTTTGGACAAATGTTGGCAGTGGTTCGACCTGCCGCATCTTAGCGCGAATACATTTTTCTTTCCCGAAGTGGAATATTATGTTGAGCAAGATCGGTTCAACTCATCTTTACCTCGAAGTTTTGAGACTACATAACACAAAATATAGTTGCTCCCTTAGATTATGCTGACAACAATCGTTACGGCTTGTTCCGTGGCAATATTGTTCATATTTTCAAGAAATAATAAAATGTTCCATAAACTAATACATTTAACTTCAATGAAATGTTAAAAAAATAGTGAATCAGTGTCAAATATGGCGAACATCCCACTAGACATTTCTAACGGTTTCGCTCAAAACCTCCTGGAACGCGAACGCTGAGGTGGGCTTTAACAAAATTAGCAGCTCGAAATAGTAATTATGCTTTAAAAACTACACGAGTGCTGGAAAAATTCCATAATTTTGTTCCAGCCGTCCTGCGTCTCGGCCCATACAAAAATAAGAAATTTGGGTAAAAGAGTAAATGAGGCCCCGGCCGCCAAGTTTTCGATCGTGGCTACACCTCTTGTGTACGTTTAAACTGAATGTATGCAATTGGTGATTCATTAATTCGTTAAATTCAACCAACGAGTATTTGAACCGTAGTGTGTACCGTTAATTTCGGCTACGCAATCAATGTAGGGGGTGCGGTATGAGGGGGGCCCACGGGCCCCCCTTATTTCTTAAAACTATAACAAACTCTCTTTTTTGGTAGACCTAGCGCAGTCCGCTCGCTGCGCTCGCTGCGGGCGCGCCGCCGTTTCCAAATCATTTCTTCGGCTAAACTCATTATTTCATGCTGTCCATCATGTGTGGTATAGTTTAGTTACTAGTAACTTACAGTAATTTAACATGTAAAAGTATATTAACCCGCATTCACCCTCCACTGCGTCATTAGTTTAAACCGTTATGTTCTTTTAAGCGAACCGTTAGCGATCAAATATTTGAAAAGTATGCATGCGTCGCGCTTTGCATAGCTTCAGGCGCTTAATGTGAACCAGAAGGAAGAGGAGAATCTAGCCCGGGGCCTCATTTACTCTTTTACCTAAGTTACTAGTAACTAAACTATACCACACATGATGGACAGCATGAAGCAATGAGTTTAACCGAAATGATTTGGAAACGGCGGCGCGCCCGCAGCGAGCGCAGCGAGCGGACTGCGCTAGGTCTACCGAAAAAGAGAGTTTGTTATAGTTTTAAGAAATAAGGGGGGCCCGTGGGCCCCCCTCATACCGCACCGCTAGGTTGATTGCGTAGCCGAAATTAACGGTACACACTACGGTGTAAATACTCGTAGATTGAATTTAACGAATTAATGAATCACCAATTGCATACATTCAGTTTAAACGTACACAAGAGGTGTAGCCACGATCGAAACCTTGGTGGCCGGGGCCTCATTTACTCTTTTACCGTTAAGAATTATGATTTAATTCAATGGTTACAATAACGGCATATTTAAAATGTTTGATATTTCATTAATTTCCACATGATATACAAACCTTGTTGTGACTATTGTGGATACACCTTGACATTTGTGTTTGTGCTTCTTTTGTTTGTGTTAGTAAAACTGAGTTTAAAAAGTAAAATTTAGATGATTTTATCGGAAAACAATGATCAAACAAACTTTCAACAACATCTGAAGTGCTTAAACTTAATGTGTGGAGAGTTTCAGAAGCGACGGTTCAGTATTGGTTGAGTTTTTAGTGTACACAAAACTCCATACATAAAAAAAGCTAAAATATGTAGTAGATAAAGATAGTTTGACAATTTAAAAATGGCAAAACTTAAATCAAACAGAACATCCCGTATTGAAGGTGATTCGCAAAGGGAAAATTTTAAATTTAGTCTTGGACAGTTAAACCAGAACAAATTGTATTACTGCAATCATAACATACTACTGTAGTTACACTGTTCTTTTATTTATTTCGATGGTTTTCTTTGGTTGTTTCTTGTGGTCGCACAGGTGGTATTAGCATTGCGACAAACGCTCCATAGAGTCATGATTACTTGTTAGACTTTTGTTGCATGATGGGGATGTATTTTTCACTCGGCCGATACTTCCATCGAGAACACAGCTCGTCCGCTTCAGTCTGATTGAACCCAACCCTGATCGAAAAGTGAGAAAGATGTAAATAAATTTAGTTTGCTTCTTGAAATATGTTTTTATTATTCTCTAATAACCATTGCTTCCTTTACCAATTAAAAAAGCAAGCACTTTCTTTTTTTTCAAACACAAACAGCTCTTCATTTAAAAACCTTCACCATTTACAGCACAAATTAGAAAACCAGCCTCAACTCACCATCATATCCGGCCCGACTCCTGCACAGATCATATTACTTTCGGTCTGCCTTATAATTCCACTGCATTGTTTGATTTTATTGTTTCTAGCAATTGAACCCGTTCTCTACACCCGCAATTTTGCTCACTTATCTTTTATCGAGACTTTTTAATGATATTATTCAAATAAAAAAATCGCTAATGAAAGCTCCAAACTGCGTGAGGTAGTAATACTGTAGAGTATTTAATGCAGTGCATTTTTTTCAGTCTAAAATGAGTAGATGCACTTGAACTAAGTGCTTCAAGCTGACAGGGATCTAAATTTATTTTGTCTCATATTTATGCTGATCTGAACTAGCCATAAATAACTGATTTAGCCGTTAACCAGTACTTTGTGTATCCATTCAACGGCCTAATGAAAAGATCCTTAAATAGATTTTGTGAAATCAAGCCCAACGAATCGATTTTCAAGCGACTATCACCTGCCGCTAAATCATTCGGTGAGGACGTTCCGACTTTGAATGAACGTGAATTGCGGATTGAATTATGTGTGACGTAGGAGGCAAAGTCTGGCAGACTGTACGTTCCAGAACGGTAGAATTGCATTGGGCAGTTGTATATTGAATCCGATCCACTGAAAGAAGCGGATAAATAACGATATCATTATTACTATTGTATCATTAATTAGTTAGTAATACTTTCGGTGCAAAAGATCCAAGGTTGTAACGAATTATTTCATGTAAGATAAAGGAGGCACTAACTACCCTGCGAATGGTGTGAGTCAGAGGTGACACGCACACCAAGCGCACCAGGCAAAAAAAGAGCAAAAACATAGTTGCTCTCTTATTCCGCTCGCTACTATGCTCAGCCCCACTCTTTCTCCCAGCTCGTCTTCAATTCTCACCAATGCGTCCTTTTTCTACTATTTAGTCGTCTTGTTGTCTCGATAGGATAAGTCAGTGCAATAATCACTCTGGGCTATTTGTCAGTTGCCGATGCCCGAGGTTTAACATCCAATATTAACCTACGAGGAATGGACATCGATTTCCATGACGTTCCATTCTATCTCCCATCATGGCGCACTACTTTGCTCCGCTCAGGTGTAAGCACGGATGGTTTCGCTCACAGCTGTTCGTAGTCAATGATATGAATGGTGTATGTGTTCGATGCATGCATGGGGATTGTTTTGATTGCGGAATGAAATTGCGTCAAGCTAATGGAATGAAATTGCATGCATGAAACTAAGTAATTTCTTTATTTGTCGTTTTGCTTCTTCATTTTCTTTGTTCTTCGTACGTTTTACTATAGAATTGAATGAATGAAAGAACTACATTAAAATAACGATTAAAAATTTATGAATTGCAATGGGTTGAAATATGGTAGTACTGCGTTATCACATTAGCACAACAACCGCAATAATGCCGTTAATCGCTGTATGCATGTTGTACGGGTTGATTAAGGTAAATTCAATTTACGTATGCTCGTGTCAGCTTGAGTAAAGGTTCATCGGATTTCGGTTCAAAGAAGTGAGCCAAAGCCTTTGGTTAATAATCGCCATTCACATTATTGAAACAAACTGAACCGTGCAGCGATTGCTACCAATTTCGAACGCTTGTAAATCTGGAGACCGCTACATTGCTCAGCAATCAGCTGTGCCAATAACATAGAATAAAAATCATAAGAGCCCCGCTACACGACCCGCAAACTCAAAAAGTTTTCGGCGCAAAGAGGGGAACAACCGAAAAGTTTGCGTCAGAAACTTTTCAGCTCCGTGAGCTGAAAACTGCACCCGCGAAGTTTTTGGCAGCTAACCGCAAACTCAAATGCGCCAGAAGAAGAAGATGAAGAAGAAATAAATGTAAACATAACAAATCTCATAAACAAAATAATCGAACATATGGTGATAAATTTACGTGTTTATTTTGCAGCTACAGTAATATTTTGTCATTTTATAGCTAGAATATCAATTATAAATTCATCATAGATCAGGGGTCGGCAAAGTCCGGCCCACCAACTGATTTTATCCAAAAGTTTCAAAAAGTTTAATGATAAAGATTAAAATATTTTATCCTACCACTTTTTATGTAACTTGAGAACATCAAAATCTTCCTTCTTCATGCGAAGAAAGTTAATTATAGTTTCATTTGCTTGCTCTGCTACAGTATTGTCCAGCAAACGGTTGCCATCTTCTTGCCTACGCACAATACGCCTGTTGCGTTGCCTGTTGCGTTGTTGCAAGTTTTGGGTACTCAACTCGATGACCCGCGATAGGGTAATTAGCCACACTTCACTCATCAACAGATTATCCATCTTTTACTTTTTGTGTGAATTGAAATAAGATCTTGTTTGCTTTGAAGGAAGATTTTTGAGTTAACTGAAAAATCAAAAACAAAAACCTCTTTGCGCCGCAAAGTTTTTGAGTTTGCTGCTCGTGTAGCGTGGCTCACAGAATTGGTACCACAAAACGCGGCTAAACGAACCGCAAAGATTTTGACGTAAACTTATACGGTTTTTGAGTTTGCGGTTGGATTTTGCGGCTCGTGTAGCAGGCCGGTAACACATACAAACAAACTTTCGCTCGCTCGCAAACAAACTAGCTTCAAAAGTAGCCCAGTTTCGGCAGAACAATCGCGCAAGCCAAGCGCGACAGAAGTAGGGGAGTATGAGGAAATAGGTATCACATTGGGGCGCAAACTCGGCTAAAATTTTTTATTGAATTTTGAGGTAGTAATGCATGATAATTGGGTAAAAGAGTAAATGAGGCCCCGGCCGCCATGTTTTCGATCGTGGCTACACCTCTTGTGGACGTTTAAACTGAATATATGCAATTGGTGATACATTAATTCGTTAAATTCAACCTACGAGTATTTGAATCGTAGTGTGTACCGTTAATTTCGGGTATGCAATCAACCTAGCGGTGCGGTATGAGGGGGGCCCACGAGCCCCCCTTATTTCTCAAAACTATAACAAACTCTCTTTTTCGGTAGACCTAGCGAAGTCCGCTCGCTGCGCTCGCTGCGGGCGCGCCGCCGTTTCCAAATCATTTCTTCGGCTAAACTTATTGTTTCATGCTGTCCATCATTTGTGGTATAGTTTACTTACTAGTAACTCAACATGTAAAAGTATAGTAACCCGCATTCACCCTCCACTGCGTGATTAGTTTAAACCGTTATGTTCTTTTAAGCGAACCGTTAGCGATCAAATATTTGAAAAGTATGCATGCGTCGCGCTTTGCATAGCTTCAGGCGCTTAATGTGAACCAGTAGGAAGAGGAGAATCTAGCCCGGGGCCTCATTTACTCTTTTACCGATATTTGTTTAGCTACGTATTTTATGCACCCTGAGTGAGTTTGGCGCTTCCACATTTGAAATTCACTGAGAAAACAAACTTAAACAAACAACGACGATATTTTGCCCCACCGTAGGAAGTATATATTTCCACATCATCTCCTACTTGTTGAAGAGCAGTTTGTTTACGTTTCGGCACCCGAAAAAACCTGGTAAAATATCAATTAAAACGGAGTTTGATAACTGAATTACATTTGTGAAGCCTAAACATAAGTAGTACAACGAAAAATCCGATGTTTCGTGGAGAATATTGCTCGTTTTTTTTGCGTTTGTGTTTCGGTTTGTTTATGTTTTATCCAGCTGTCGGCTTGTTTTCGTTTCGAATTGACATTTGACAAGAGCTAGCGCGTAGTCGCGTTTTTCTCTGTTTCTACACTAGCGCGATTTGTGCGACATTTTTTTTGTATAGAGTTCGGGCGCCTGTCAGGCGACGTCGCGTTTCGTGACGGGACGTCGCGCTGTAGTGTGGACCCTGGGTAACACGCTTTCCAGACTGCACCGTCGCTTAACGCGACGTTGCCTGACAGGCGCTGAACTCCATGCAAAAAAAACCTAGCGCGATTCGCGCGACATCGCGCAAGGTTTTTTTTTATATGGAGTTCAGCTCCTGTCAGGTGACGTCGCGCTGTAGTGTGGATCCCGAGTAAGGGATTCATGAATCTTTTAATCAAAGATTTTGATCAGAGATTCACGATGATGTCAAGTACTATCAAGGTGATATTTTGGCAGAAAAACAGAGGTTGTCAAGTATTGGTTTGGTATTACCTTGGCAGGCATTGCTCAGGTGTGCAAGAGTTTGTACGTGTAAGACTGATATAAATGAATCTCGCTAAAAGATTCCTAAGGCACAACACTAAATCCGTATTTTAAAAAATCCTAACAGCATAGTTAGCATACTATTGCATCTTGGGAATAATTGGTATTAAACTTTATCACGATTGGCTCAGTTCACGACAGGCGGAAATGTGAGCGGGCCATTCAAGACTAACCTATGTCGAGCTTTCGCTTTTCCTCGTTCAATCACCTGCAGCATCAATTACGGCTCACCCTGAAACCACAACGTACCTATCACGACGTAGCTTGAAAAGTTTCGTTTTCTTTTTACATTTACAGCGAACATTTCTCAAGTTGAGCCCGCAGAGTCAAGGTCAGCCAAGCATCGTTTCACAAAGATGGAGCCACAACACACACTCCTAAACCTTCAGTACAATCTCTCCGGCGACAAACGATGGTACCGGCGTGTCCTCTGCACATGACTCAGCGAATTGATTTCACATGATCAATACCTATCGTGATTCTTGAGTAATTATCGAAAAACAGCGCAGTCAAAAGGCATCATATGAACGCCGAACCAACATAGTCCAGGCCCTTGGAAGGCCAAATTATCTTTATCGATGCTGCAGAAAATTTCAGCTTGGTTTCTTTTGAGGTGGCTCATCATCTTAGGTGCGACCTTGCCCAAGCAGTTCAAATAAAGACGAAACGAATCGTTTCGAAGCACCCATGAAAGACACCGATATCTACACCTAGGAGCGTAGCCGTGTGTTAATCACCACCGCTAGCAGGTGAGTTACTGCCATTTCGGAAGACACTTGCAACACTCTTGCTACTCAGCCAGCCGTTCCCATATGAACCGGTGTCTCTGTAGTGATTGGCGGCGATCGTACAGAGCGATTGCTTCCCGTCCTGTATAACCCCATTAATCAAATGACGATTCGTGAGACAACTTGATGGCTGTAACGCCGCAACTATTGTGGATACTAACCTTTGCCAAACCGAGCATGGTCTTCTCTCGCCGAAGCATGTTACCTGGACGACATTAAAGAATATGGCACCAAGTGTGTTAGCCGTTTCTGTGAAATAGAGAATAACAAAGGAACATAAAACTACCAAGAAAACAAAACACTGCAATCAAACCTCGACATTTTATTTCTATACTTTTCTATTTGCCAAATCCAATATTCGATCAATGTTAAGAAGGATAGTTTAAAAACGATTTCAAAAACAACTTCTTGAAAATGTGAAAAAAATTTAGAATTTCGAAGATTCCATCTAAACGAAACACTCACAGTAAGTTCTCGATATACAGGCATGATCGGAAACGATCTTTACACCAGATAATGACAGTCAGTTTATGTACAAGGTTCCTCAGGATTGGCAGGATTGAAATGAATACCTCACTCGGTTCAGTGAAAGATTACGATTTTCTGCACTAACGTACCTGTATTCAAATTTTGCAGGCACCTTCGGAAACGAGCGTCGCAATCGCAATGCGATCGAGTGAAAGCGCCACTATTGCACAATCCGCGGCGACACTCGCCTGGCAACAGAATATTAGGGCACAAATCATGCTCTCGGCAGCACTGATCCTCTGCTTCGTAACGTCCCACGTCGGAAAAATTCGATGCAATGTTACCTGTAAAGACAGTTTACTATGTTGTGTTTAAAAAAGGGATTTATGTGTGTGACAACTCACAACAAAAATATTTACTTGGACAAACACCAAAAATCAATAACTGCTTTTTGGATTTTAATAAACAATAGAAATAAACCTCCGAAAAAATTTAACAGATGAGGCAGATGATATAGATCAAAATGAACAAGATATAAAAGGAATTTTTAGTCACTAGTTTGACCCGCAATTTATCTCAACAAGCAGTTAAGAAACAAGTGATTAGATAGGATTTCATGTCTATCAATTAACGTACGGCTTCTAGTGTGAGGCAGTTTGCCGGATATTTTTCTTTTTGCCTGATTAAAGCAACAATTTCAGCTCATGATTGCCAATTACGTGGTGTTTTGGTTCATGCACGTGAATAGTAAGTTCTGCTGTATGAAACTACGAGCGTACGGAAATACAAGAGTACGGAAGTTTCGGGAGGACGCGGCCGTTAACATACGTGTTTAGTAACGTTTGGTCAACTGATTCAACTAAAATTTAATTAATTAAATCATAACATTTCCTTTACCTGGTCCGCACCATTTTGTGCCGGGGTATATAAATCCCAGCCCGCCTTGCAGTTCACCCGAAATGCCGCTCGCTTCACTGCAAACTTCCTCCAGAGCAGTGACGGATTCTCGTGGTACCTGACGCACTTTTTTCGTATCTGATGCTAACAACATCCGTTGGATATCCCCTCTGCAAAGACATGCACATGTGTCATATTGTCACATTGGTGTTAAATTTTGCAGCAAACAAATAAAACCGGCCGCCAGTTGAGGGCACTACGATTGGCGCACGAGCTCGGCATAAAATATGTTCAATATGAACGTGGTAACCTTGAACTTCCACAGAAAACATGTGAGCCATAGGTTACTTTCGGACACAAACCGGTTATTGTATATCCTTTTTGCGTTTCTGGTGACGGTACTACTTCTTACCAAAGACTGCTATGGTATCTCCACCAAGGGTCAGCCACCTTTAGATGCTAGAAATGGACACCACTTACCGGTCAGAGTGAATCTTGCAGTACGGAGGTCGACTACTTAGTTCGACCATCCGCGTCATCCGGAAGTCTGCAACCAGCACTGAACTACAAGCACCACGTGTCACGCTATGACACACCAGCACCAGTAGAACAATGAACCAGCATAATCTGGGCCACCTTTCGGCATCAGCGAATTCAGCCATCTGCAACACAAAACAAAACCATACTCTTATAATGCGTGTGGTAATGAACTGTGTTTTAAATAAGAATTTTTGGGGCACCATTATTAAAAAAAGTGCCTTACACGATATCACTCTCTAACATGCGTAAGCAATAAATTACTCGATCTTACCATACTACCGTCATTGAAAATAAAATGCATAGTTTTATAATTGAATAAGATTGAAAAAATAGGAAATCGGAAATTATATTAAAATCTCGCAGTTTGATTCGATAGAAATCAAACAAAAGGTTAATAAACAGAATTGTAAAACATAAATAATACTTGCTATAAACGTTATGAAAAGGCCTGCTTTTTTAAATTAAGATTACTGAATAAGAATTAAGTGGTTCAGCCCTTTACAACAGGTTGCTTCAATCAAGAAAAAAAATACATTCGTGCGTAATGGTCACTTTAAAAATAAAACTCTTTTTAATGACCGTACAATTTGCAATAAGCATTGTGCAAACTGAGCTTTACCTATTGTAATGCTTATGCAATTCTTGCTCAAAAATCGAAACTATATATTCTCGCAAAAAAACCTAAAACGGGTTAATTTATGCTTATATATTTATGTGTATTCATTGTAGATAGAGCCTGACATTTATAATACCAATGAATATGGATGAACAAGCAATCCAGCAGACACTGTTGTATTCGATCAGTCTCGGGTTGACTTTTCGGATTGGAAGCAAGTTTTTAATTTTCTATGCTGCATCTTTCATAGGCACTACCAAACCACATGAGGCAAATTCGGCACCTTGGTGACAGTGACCTTGAGAGGCTGTGATCATCAACGAACGATACGTATTCAAACAACATTTATGAGAACGCCACCTTATACTGTGGGGTCGTTTCCCTCACTCTTGCGCTTACATTTACAACTTCGCCGATAAAAGTCCATTGATCTTCGATCAACAGCATCAGGTTTGGGTCACCGATTGCAAACACTTTTATGCTAATCGAAGTAACCTTCAAAATTCTCCGATACAGCGATCAACTGGGTGTTTGTCTTCTTGAAATATAACTTCCAATCACCTTGTCAATAATCAAGTAAATTTGGTCACTTTTAAAACGCCTTACATAAACGTTCCGTAGTTCAATATTCTATAGACCTTAACAAGAATACAAATGTGCTGATAACTATCTACATTTACAACCGCAATACATCGAGAACTGATACCAAAATGAGGAGTTTGTTTTATATTTTAACTGTAGTCGTAGACACAACCATCAGTTTCAATTTAATTTCGAAAAGCAAAACATAAATCTATGGATCAATGAAATCATATCAAATGAAACTTTAGTCGTTATGGCAAAGTTAACACATTTTGACGTTGTTTCATTAAACTTGTTCATTTGTCAACACTACACAATCCTGATAATGCAAATAACATCGTCAGATAATGATTTGTATGTAAAAAAGTGACACCTAAGAAAACAGATAGCATTCATTCGTCAATCAAAACAAATTATTCACTTGCGACGAAGTATACGACGTGCCAGATCCTGATTACTCGAATGGGGTGCGCATCATGATCCATAACGTCCCGTAATATATTGACTCGAGCTACTGTATTTTGGAACGAATGCTTTCTAAAAACCAGACGAATGTAATGTTTCACGATTTGTTATTAGCCTTCTATTGCTATTCTATAATGGTTGCTAAATCTCAATTACCACTATCGCACGGAGTGACACACTTGAATCACACAATAACGCGAAACACTTTACAAGGTACTGAATCTGTTCCACGGAATGAAAAATATGGAACGCGCCTACAGGCACAACCCGTATCGGTTCAAAGTCAAATGTCAACTGATGTGTGTAGTATGTGGACCATGCCGACCATGCGGACGAATGCGCGCTGAAGGTGCGTTCGTGCGGCTAACACAAACCGGATGACGTGATGAGTGCTACCACTACGAAACTTCTGATGCTGGAGTGTTGTTGATTGCACGTTTCCAATTCAAGATGAGCGATGGCCGTGGTCATCTGCTCGATTGTTTGCTTTGAAGAACTATTTGCTTTGCTGCTTAGCGATAATATTAGCCATGTTGCGAGCTTAGTTTCAGATTTTTGCTTCTTCACTGCCATTCGCAAGACCATCCCAAGGAGAACCTTGCTGCACGTTCCTACCAAAGGTATACATGCCTACCTAAAAGAACCTTGCCAAGTGTATTTTTGGTAGGCATGGACTCCTCATAACCTACCAATATTTTTTTTTTCGGAGGCACTGTGCAAGTCTGGCCAACTAGCTGCGAGTTAAGAATAACGCTTTCGCGGGTTTGGGTGTCGGAATCGAAGTGAAGTTTATTAAACAATGTGTTAAACAACATCATAAAACATGGTAGGAAAAGGGCAGGAAAGGAAACAGGATGAGACGATGACCCTTATCGACAGGCGCCGAAACTGCAACTCAGTGTTAATAGTTGGTCGGTGTCGGTTGGACATCGCGGCGATCATCGGTTGTTAACGGGTGTAGCATAGCATCGGTGGCCCGTGTCCGATAGCAGCGCTTTGATCGACCGACTAGGGGTGGTTAACCGGGGCCGGGTTAACTCGCACCAGACAGTAAGTACGTGTGTAAGAACCCACAGCAGAGAGTTCTTACTGATGATGATTTGTCCGTTCTTTTCACACACTTCAGTGTCTCGACAAGGAGGATGAAGCGGCTTGAAATAAATATGAATGCATTCTACGTGTTTTCACTGGGCATGACGGAGTGGTGCTGCATCGTACATCGAAGGAGCTTGCTACGATCCGTGGTCGCTGTTTGCCAGCACGAACCAGAGGAGGCGTCGGACGATTTCTGAACATTTCTCCAGAATGCCTTCCGCACCGGACGATATGTACGTAATATTATCGATGTATCAAAATAATAAAACAATCAAAAATATTTTCCTGCATGAAAATAATTATTTTGGGAAAGAAAAGATATCCTGAACCCAGGTCATATAATCTACTACGAATGGGTATACGTTTTTTGCGCGTATAGTCAGAAGTAGGTGTTATAAACACGTTTCACAGTCACGTTGTCAAAACTGTTCTCTTATGCGGTGTCCCGCAAGTATTAAGAGAATTGTTTTACCCTTCTTTTCAGAAGTCGTTTTACATCCAAGATTGCATAGGAAATCTGCTGCAAAAGAAGGGGTAAAAGAATTCTCAAAAGAAGAGCGATCAGTTCTCAAGAGAATTCTTTTACCCCAAAATAACGCCAAAATTTCTCGTTGGGATCTTAATTCTGTCATGGTTGAGGTATGAACTATTGCGATTTAAAGATATTGAACAGCTTTCCCGAACCTTCAAGTTCGCTGCTATCCTGCTAGAAATTTTCTAACGGTTTCCCTCAAACTCCTCAACGGGAACAAAAAATCTCTCATTTTTGCTTGGGCTGAAGCGGGCTGGAACAAAATTAGGGAAGTTTTCAAGCATTCGACCAGCTTTTCGAAAAGAATTGCTTTTTCGAGCTCCTAATTTTGTTACAGCGCGCCTCGGCGCATACAAAAATGAGGGATTTTGTGTTCGCATTGAGCAGTTTTGAGAGAAACCGTTAAGAACTTTTTAGCGGGATGCAAAAGCAAACAAAAAGCTGAAATACATTTGATTTTCTCATTGTTTGTACCTTACCCTTTGTAGAGGTAAAAAAAAACCCCACTATTATAAATATGTTATACACCTAATGCCACACAAAGCTCGGGGTAAAAAAAATGTTATACCCATTCGTTCACTTGCGTGTGGCACCTCGGTAAACCGACATTTTGTCTCAACGATTAGGTTGAGCTCCAAGAGCTTTGGGTATTTAAAGCTCACAGTCACAGCTTTTTGATTCACGTTGTCTAAACGCAGAGCGCATCGAAAACTCATAGTTGTTATTAGTTCTATATAATTTTGCGCTAATACATCTAACGAAAATGTTTCTACAGCAAAAAGACTGTAAAACTCTTGCACACCTGACCAATGCCTGCCAAGGTAATACCAAAGCAATGGTGCCTATCGCGAACGCAAGACTTCAGTCCATATTGATCGCCCGCTAGGCGATTTCGAGTACATTCCTCGATCCGCAACCACCCCTGACCTATACTTTGGATGTTGTGTACAAGACTCGGCGCATGCTTTCTCCCTTACACGCCCTGGCTATTTTTTTGCTATCTTCCTCTTCTGTGTTATGTACGTACCGCTTCGGTCCAACATGGTGTGTAAAACATGGCGACCCGCATCTGTACACTCGTTTGTTTTACTTGTGTTGATGCGAGAATTGCTCGACGATTCGGCGGAAATTTGACAAGTCAGGTAGGCGCGCATATTTCAGTCAAGAGCAAGTCGCACTAACGACAACTCTATATTTTAGGTTATCTACGCGCAAGTGTTGGGGAATGGCATAGTGATCAAGAAAATATCGTCAATGTCTTCGCTCTCTGGATGAGTTAGAGTGGAAGTGGAATCAGAATTGTTGGAGCAGAAGGGTTCAGCGAATGTTCCGGAGGATTCAGCGACAACAGACATTGGAATTGGTAAGATAAAAAATGTAGTGAAAACTATTCATACTTAGTGTAAAAGCGGTCCCATTATACAGTGAGGTTATTATTGTGTTAACACGTTAAGCGGTACGTCGGTGCCGTGGGGCCGAGAGCATTCTTTCGCGTATGCCGGCGTCGGTCTGCTCAAACCGACAGAGCCCGTTAGGTAGGCCGACGTTTCCACAAATCGCCGGCATAACGGAAAGCAGTGCGATTTGCGCTGTGCGCTTAAAGTGTTAAAAGATATTAGCCCATATATTGCTGCATTCGATGCAGCAAAGTGCAAGTGTACGCGTACATTGCGTTTTTGAATAAAGCGACTGTTTATGTTGAAGAAACAATTTCAGTTATGAACCAGAGGTTGCCTTTCACTTCGAAAGAAAATCGTTAGCATTAAACATACATGGGTAGGTATCACCAACACAAGTAAACACCTCCGAGCACACTCACACAACTACAATTTCTAGGCACGCACACATCTCCATTTGACGTACTCCGTTTTCGCTGGCCCGAGGCCTGGGTGAAACAAGTGCAATACAACTTGCATGCGAACCCGCCTAGCGGGGTTGCAACCAAAATGTTTTGGTTGAGCAAGATTTGGTTGCAAATTTTTCCGACAAATGGCGATACCATAGAATCTGCATATTGGCAGTGAAAGTTGGCGCCAACATTGGCAATGTGTGCAAGAGCCTTAAGAAACATCTACAAGCATTATATGACCAGTGCCACGATGGAGCGAAGCCGGGATAAAAATCAAAAATTCATTTTTGGATTTCAGAAAAATGAAATATTTTTTTTTATGTAAGATGAAACTAAGAAATGACGCAAAAACTAGAGCCTCTGTTCTTCCAGATTCTGAGAAACAGCCCGTCAAAGTCAAGATTTGTGAAAATATTGCGTGAAAAATTGAAAAAAATCTATCAACTTTGAAGGTCTGTAACTCCTATAATAATGGCCGGAATCGAATTTCAGCTTATGTAAAAAAAAACCTTGCGCGATGTCGCGTGAATCGCGCTAGGTTTTTTTTGCATGGAGTTCAGCGCCTGTCAGGCGACGTCGCGTTACGCGACGGTGCAGTCTGGAAAGCGTGTATCTCGGGGTCCACACTACAGCGCGACGTCGTCTGACAGGAGCTGAACTCCATATAAAAAAAACCCTTGCGCGATGTCGCGCGAATCGCGCTAGATTTTTTTTGCATGGAGTACAGCGCCTGTCAGGCGACGTCGCGTTACGCGACGGTGCAGTCTGGAAAGCGTGTATGAGTCAACCTGGATTAAACGTCAAACGTCAGAATGCTTGACGTCTCTTATTTTGGCGCGTTGCGATGGCGTGCTTTTGGCCTGACAACTGGCAGCTCTCTCTCTTCTAGTTTCTCTGGTAATGGTAAGACGTGTGTGCTCCTCCGTGAATAAACGAATTGATTAGAAATACAACATAAAGACATTTTTTTGAGAGCATTACAATCATCCGATCCATACATTTCAACATTATCTCTGGATAAATCGTTGAAAAATAAAAAGCAAATCCCATACCCAGACGCAGTAAAAACATTCTTCGCAGATTACAGCTCCTAAAATAGTAACAGACCCTTGCCAATTCAAAACCAAGAAGATGATGGTACAAGTTCATAATATTCAGGTAATATCTCTTCGTTAGGAGACGTTATGTCCGCGTTAGATGCTTTGAATATCAATTATTTTCCAGATAACAATATTTTGAAAGACAGTTTATTGTAAATTTAGTTTGTTTTACATCAAACTAAAAAAATCGTTAAGGTACCCGGTTGACAGAAATTGACATTGTTGCTGGTACTATGTAGTTCCAGCAAGAGTCCCAGCAATCTGCCATGGAAAAACTTGCTGGTACTACATGACAACTGCAAAAAATTTGAATTTTTGTCAACCGGGTAATATAAAAAGATTTAAAAAATTATGCACTCATAGAAAAGTCCAAAAATATGTGGTTTTTGCAGCGCACCCTGGCGGGATTGTTCAGAAACATAATTTCGTGTAATATAATAGTAGTACACGATATTACAATGAAAAAATTGCAGAACATTTGATTCCGAATTTTATCCCGGCAATTTGCTCTTTTCGCTCTATAGTGGCAGTGTACAGAATATAACCAATTTCTTTCAAGAGCCTTTAAAAACATCAGAGATAAAGCAATATAACTTGTGCTTAAGGAAATATGCACAAGTAGCCTCTAGGGAATCAATCTACCGTTGTTAGCATGAACAATACCTTCTATACTAAATGAATAATGTTTTAACTAAAACACTATATTTTTTCTCTTTATTTCTTTTGTTTACTATTAGTTATGTGTTATCTCACTATCTACTCGGTCTTATATTCATATCATATCGGTTTATTTGTTTCTGTTCGATTTTCATTTTTCTTTTTTTTCGCATTCGTTTTTTTATTTCTATTTATCTTTTCATCTTACTCCTTTCTTTATTATGTCAATCTCTGCCTTTATATTTATGCTTATACGTTCACTGTATTTGAACCTTGCTTAGAAACTTTGCTCATCAGTATGTATGGTTCTTGTTCCAGGATTCTATATACTATCTTGCCCTATCACTCACTCTTGTTCATACATTCGTTTTTCTTACAATGTATTATGCATCAATCCTACCGTTCGCATTCTCTGTTTACCGTTTAGCATACACATTAAACAAGATAAAAAAACAAGTGAAAAAATATAAAAGATATATTAACTAAAAAACCTAACCAAATACCAGTTTCTGCAGTGTTTCTGCCATACATGTTTCGTACTGTACAAAATCAGATACTTCCATTTAAGGCTCTCATGTTTCCTATTCTCGCTTACGAAATGTAACCACCTCATCCTCATATCTTTAGCAACCCAATCTAACACTTGGCGACAAACGCATAGTACGTACCCTGTCTCAGAAATGAATTAGACATTAACACGCTATAGTTTCACCTGAACGATGATTTACTGGAAAGGCTCTGTTATTATTATTATTTCCAAAATCTCGGCAAAGTCAGATTCTCAATTCAATTTAAAAGCTCTTGAATACGCAAACGAGATGCAAACGCTTTCGTTAAAATATTGAAGATCGCATCCACTTTTCAAGTTAAATCCAGTGAGAATTATAGCGATTGGTAACATCAGCAACTGTTTCATTTCAATCGTTTGTTTAGTAAAATGATGAGTTTCAGCGGAAGAGAGGAAGTAGTGGCCGTTGCAACCTCAACCGAATCAGCCACATCGTATCCAAACAATAATCTTCAAAACACATGCTGTAACTGTGCATTTATAGTCGGAGAATATTACTGTTTCATAATAAATGTTATATTGCAGTATCAAAAATATGAATGTCCCAAGTATGCATTAGGTATCCGCTATTCCTTTGATACGTGAAACTCTGGGTTTTATTCTTTTTGAACTTTTGTTGAATATTTGTTAAGGGAGTTACAGTAATACATTGAACTTAATCTGACCTATGATTAACGATTTTGGACAACATAAAAATGAGAGTAAAAGAACAATTTAGAGTAAAAGCTTCAATGCGACGAAAAATACGTCGTACAGTTAAAGAGAGGTTTGCGAATCTGTCCAGAACAACTTACGCGATCTTCCGCTTTCAAAGGTGCCGGATAGTACAAGTACAACTACTATGGAGCAAACGGGTTTTTAACTCATGTGTAGTTTATGAAGTTATCTCATTTGTATCATGGGTATGTATTTATGTTAAGATGCTTCCTGGCAAACACTCTGCTTTTATTTTTCTTTCACTTCAGCCTTCGAGTTCATAATTGGTTTAGACAAAGACTGTTGTTCGTTACTCGTTGTATTTCGACATTTTTACACTAACACAGAGTTACTTATTTCTCATGTGCAGGAATTTTGTTACTAGTTTTTTTTATTATATTCTTTATCCAATCCTTTACATGTTTAGGTATGTAAGTCGTCCCATTTCTGTTTTCAATCGTGTTTACTTTGGTTGCCAAAATATTGCAAGCGTGCTGTATTATCCCATTGCAGTGTTCGTCACGATTTGGTGTTGTTGCTTCAATCAACCTTAAGTTATGCTTAGAGACTCCTATAACCCTGCATCAACATGGACAATGCGGCAAGACAAAGAAGAGTGTTAACGATGACCATAATCCTCTTAAGGAGCGCACGCATTTGCGTAGTGTTTTTCATAAGAGTGAAAGAATACTGATAAATGCTTGCTGCTATTATTTGATTGAGCACTCAAAATATTAAATTCAATCATCATCAACAGACGCACGTTGCTTTGTTCAAAAATGCACACTTACCTAACACACAACATAGTACTCGCAGTTCCATTTCAAATTGTAAAACAATGCCTTTCACTTGCCATTACGCTTCATCGGGGGTGGTGAGCGCGCTTAATCCTCGTCACTCAGTGCCTCATATTGGGCAGAAAGAAGGGGCTTTGGTTCGGTGGCCGTTGCATTATGCCTATCATCTCCCAGTACACCGCCACCAGTAGCGCTACCGCTGACACTGCTGTTCGAGGAAACTATGATATTTCCGCTGGATCCTGGAGCTCCACTACCAACAGGCAGCAGCATATTATTAACTGAACCTTTCAGACTTTCGCCAGCGCTGCTACTATTTCCCGAGTTTCCCCCCGTTCCAAGCGTCGTTGCCATGGTAGACGGGGAGGACGACGAGTGATGATGTCCACTGGGAGACGATGATGAAGCTCCACTGGCTACCGTGAGAGCGCTAAACGGGTAGGTATAAGTGGGAGGTGTAGTGAAGCTCGATAACGATTGCTGATGATAAGCATTATGAACCCCCGATGTCACCAACTGATTCGTCGCACTAGATGTTACAGGTACGGTGGTACTTGATGTTGCCGCTATAGATGAAGTAGATACTACCAGATGATGTTGATGATGCTCTTCCACAGTACCAGAATGCTGTGCATCGGAAACGCCACTACTACGTTCCGATGATGATGCTGGTGTGCCGCTTCGATCTGTATTACCCACCTCCTTTCCCCCGTGGTGATGGCCAACTGAAACCGCCAGCTGCTGATGATGATGAGGGGAATGGTTTTGAAAGCTACGCGGGGACGATTGTTGCGGTCGCTCACTTCGATTGCCTTGCGATTGCCCGTCGACCACCACCACCACCGCGGGCGCATCTGGCGGACGCTTCTCGTCTTCAGTGCGCATAGCCTCAACGATGCGATTTTTCACGTAAAAATCGAGGGCAAAATTGTCTCGCCCCCCACCGCCGCCACCGCCACCGCTACCAGGGCTAGAAATCGAGTTACCTACGCTTGCGTTCATCCCAACACCTCCTCCGATTCGACCCAATGGTGTGCCTGGGTGGAAAAAAGGTGGAGCGTCGGGGGAAACGGGTTCGTGAAACTTACTGCGAGGGCCAGGTGATTGTGCCAGTCGAATAATGTGTCGATCTTCGGGAGTTAAGCGACCAGGCCCTTTCGGTGATTCGTGGCGCTGCATTTGATCCTCTTTACCGGGCGTTGTTACGGCAATTGGACGCCGGTTTTTCCACTGATCTGCCATCAAAATTGCCTCTGCTCCGGCAGCAGTCCCCGTGGCATTATATGGTATCATCGGGGGCCGTAACGATAAGTACGGATTCGGGTTGGGCGAGTAGTCCTTTGTAATTATCGATTCTGTCAGCTCACCAAGAGTGATATTTTTCACCGTTCCACCACCCCCACCACCCACTCCAACATCACGTCGAGAATTGTGATGGTGTTGGTGCATGGAGGATTCCGAGTCTAAGTCAATGTTGATAACAGTCGGCGATTGAGACTTACTACCATTGTTTTCACTAATGGCTTGCTGTGTCATCACGGAGCGCTGGTCACGCTGAGAAAACTGAAATAATGTATACTAAAGGTATTATCTTCAAATGGTTACTAACTAGAACGTCGAGTACTTACATATGCCCTATGAAGATCTCGGCTCGACGGCAAAGGGGGTGGCTCAACAGTAGTTTGACTAATCTGGTGTGTTATAATTGCATCAATCAAGTTTGCAGCCGTTAATGACCCATCCGAAGTCGATGTGCCTCCAACTATCCCAATGGTTCTTAAATAAAAAATACAACAAAAAAAAAACAAGTTAATAAGAAGCCCGCCAAATCGATTAGATTCATTAATCTGTTATCATTCATTTTTACCTATCACGTCTTTCTGGTAAAAAGCTATCGTATTGGTGTTTCCGACGACGCTCGTCCAATTCTTGGTGACGTTCAATGCGTTCCCGGTCACGATCGCGGTGGTGTTCTCGCTCACGCTGCTCTCTGTATTCGTGCTCACGTCTCTCCCGCTCACGATGTTCTCGATCCCGTTCGCGTTCCCGATCACGTTCGCGCTCATGGTCCCGTTCACGCTCGATCCGTTCGACCATAATTGTGCGCTCCAGTTCTGGCCGTTCGCGAAAATGAAATTCATCACGCAGATCGCGATGTTCTGGGTGAGACGAATCCCTCTGATACGCAACAATTGGGCCATGTTGCTGCAACGAAGAATGGTGCGGTGACTGCTGTTGACGACGCTGTATATCAATCTAAGAAGATAAAAAACGGTTAGGGTCAGTGAGGGGGTATATTGGCTCATGTATGTAACTTTCGCCCAATAGAAAGGAGATCAATTATTACACTGATTTCAAATAATGATTGATTTTTTCTAGTTATTTACTAAATTTGGGAGCGATTGCATCAATATTTTTCGAGAAAATTGTTAAAAACTACGAAGCTGTCGCTTTTTCAACAAATCATGCTGTAAGCAGATAGTTCGTCCACCTTGAGATATAAGCAACCACTGCGTAAAAAATTCTGAAGTAATGTTTTTCTAAAGCTTTGAGTGCTTTTAGGAATTATCAAAACATTACTTGAATTTTTTGAGTACGAGAAACAAGTAATTTCGATGCAAAAGTGGGCCAAAATAGATGCAAGGAAATCTGGTTTCGACTAAAACGAAATTTGTATGCATTCTGACACTGACAGCTGCCTGTCAGAAATTTTCTATTCGAAAATCCTGCAAAAAAGTGGAAATTAAAATATTGAATTAAACATTTTATCTTACTCATTTAACAAAAGTAAAAGTTAATAGCAGATTCTAAATTATTTTAACGATTATTGAAACCATTAAAAACATAAAAAAGGCATTTTTCATGTGGACCAAACTAGAAGCAAAGCGGATCAAAGTAGCGACAAAAAGTGTGTTCGGAAATTGATAATTTTTCCAGCCATTTTTTCACTTTTTGAAAGTGTTGTTTACCTTTTGTATGGGACAGCGTCGAGAAATCTGACAGTTTGTGTCGTTTTCGGCTCCCAATAAAAACCCTCTATTATTGATAAAATACTCTCCTATGTAGCAGACTCGGACTTGATGGAGTCTTAAGGTTCTTGCACACATTGCCAATGTTGGCGCCAACTTTCACTGCCAATATGCAGATTCTATGGTATCGCCATCTGTCGGAAAAGTTTGCAACTAAATCTTGCTCAACCAAAAAATTTTGGTTGCAACCTCGCCAATGTTTGACAATTCAATATTACCTAGTACAGAAATGGTAAACAAACCAGTATACCAAGCGTAAACAACCATTCGCATTCAAACACAACTGGTGTTGTTTATTTTTAATGTAAAAACGAGTATAGAATGAAATTTAAAACAATGTTGTCGTCGCCAACTTGTCGACAACTTGCGCTGATACTTCACACATGAGCAATGCCAAGGTAAGCTATTCTGACAGAAAAACAGAGGTTGTCAAGTATTGCTTTGGTATTACCTTGGCAGGCATTGCTCAGGTGTGAAAGAGTTTTTAAAACTCTTTTTAAAAGAGTTCTCTTTAAAAGAGTTTTTAAAAAGTTTTTAAAACTTTTCTGTACACTAGCGAACGTTCGCTCGAATTCTGAGCGTAGCTTCAACACCGAACGTGAACCGAACGAGACAACTGCCATTACTCGGGGTCCACACTGCAGCGCGACGTCCCGTTTCAAAAGAAGCCCAGTTTCGGCAGAACAATCGCGCAAGTCAAGCGCGACAGAGGTAGGAGAGTATGTAGAAATATGTATGACATTGGGGCGCAAACTCGGCTAAATTTTTTTTTTGAATTTTGAGGTAGTAATGCATGATATTTGTTTAGCTACGTATTTTATGCACCCTGATTGAGTTTGGCGCTTCCACATTTGAAAGTGTATATAAACGTAAGACACAGTTGTAAGTATATATTTCCACATCATCTCCTACTTGTTGAAGAGCAGTTTGTTTACGTTTCGGCACCCGAAAAAACTTTGGTAAAAATATCAATTAAACCGGAGTTTGATAACTGAATTACATTTGTGAAGGCTAGAAATAAGTAGTACAACGAAAAATCCGATGTTTCGTGAAGAATATTGCTCGTTTTGTTCGCGTTTGTGATTCGGTTTGTTTTCGTTTTGTCCAGCTGTCGGTTTGTTTACGTTTCGAATTGACATTTGACAAGAGCTAGCGCGACGTCCCGTTTTTCGCTGCTTCTACACTAGCGCGATTTGTGCGACATTTTTTTTGTATCCCGGGGTCCACACTACAGCGCGACGTCGCCTGACAGGCGCTGAACTCCATACAAATCCGATTTGCGCGAAATCGCGCTAGGTTTTTTTTGTATGGAGTTCAGCGCCTCTCAGGCGACGTCGCGCTGTAGTGTGTCGCGTAACGCGACGTCGCCTGACAGGCGCTGAACTCCATGCCAAAAAAAACCTAGCGCGATTCGCGCGACACCGCGCAAGGTTTTTTTTATATGAAGTTCAGCTCCTGTCAGGCGACGTCGCGCTGTAGTGTGGACCCCGAGTATGGAGTTCGGCTGCCTGTCAGGCGACGTCGCGTTTCGTGACGGGACGTCGCGCTGTAGTGTGGACCCTATGTAGAAACAGCGAAAAACGCGACTTCGCGCTAGCTCTTGTCAAATGTCAATTCGAAACTAAAACAAACCGACAGCTGGACAAAACGTAAACAAGC